>NW_026729742.1:0-41447 GCF_030272615.1 Cryptomeria japonica | reverse complement strand
AGGTAGATTAACTAGGGAACTCTAGTTGGGAATCTCGTTCTCGGGCGCACGAAAATCCCCTCCATCAGCAGCTAGATATAGGTTTATGGTGTAGGATGGACCACTTTTCGGATCATTGACTCGTTCGGATTACCCGGCGACTGCTGGAGATGGGGCAAGGCGGGAATGAGAAGGAGTTGGTGCGTGGGACGGGTACTTGCGGCAGTAGTAGATGAAAGACTCGTATTTCGTGTTGGGGAGGCCGACTCGACCACTATTGCTTCCCACCCACCCGCTACCATAGAATAGTAGGGGCCCCCCCACCCGGAATCCACTCGACCAACGGGCAGAAGAGTTCCGGGTACGGCATCGCCGGAGAGAGAGGCGTGAGAGGCAGGAATTGGAGAGGTGGGATACTAATCCGGTATAGACTACTTTTTATCGCGTGCACCCGGGAGGGCGAGAAGACAAAGAGCAAGGATCTCATGTTTTGGACTGCTCGGCGGAATAGTTGGACATATTAAAGCAAGCAAGCCTCTTCCCTTTCTTTCACTTCCCCCAGATCGGTTCCCCACTTCCCAACCAGATAGATAGTCGTACATAAGCCCATCCAATCCCCAACCGGGAACCCTATGATATGATTCCCACCCGGAATTAATTAACCTGCTAGAGTAAGAGAATTAATCAGTCAATTACTGCGTTCATTAATAAACTTGCGAGAAAGCGAACCATAGAACTATAGCTTGGGGGGGGTAGGGGGGGGGCTAGAATAAGCTAGAATAAGCAACTATAGTTTCCCACCCTGCATGCATACCCGGGCAACTAGAATTCCCCTTCCCACTTATTCTAGCGGGGCAGGTTAATTAATGAACGGCTCGCCCTACAATTCTATGGTACTGATTAATTAGGAACGTCAGGAGGCCCTTTATGTTCCCACCCTGCTGCCCTTTCTCGGTAGTCGGTAGATTAAATGCTTATTCGCCCCTTAGAATAGTAGGGCTAGCGGGGTTCTTTTAGCAGGCGTCATTAATTTAGGCAGGCGCCCCGGCTATAATAGTAGGGCAGTTCATGAACACCCTGCTTCCCAACGGCTAGTTTCCGCTCGATTCTAGCCCCCTACGGGCGCATTAATGAACTGGGCTAGCCCCTTAAGATTAATTAACTTGCTAGAGTAAGGGAAAGCGAGCTAATTAATTAGGGCTAGCAAGCAGGGTATAGTTATGAACTGAGGCCATTAGAATTAATTGACTGATTAATAAGGGGCTTGACTGGAGGGAATCATCAGTTGTTATGAGCGGATTAATTGACTGATTCATTATTCTAGCAGGTTTCTTAATTGACAGAACTAGCCGGTGGGAACTATAGTTGGGCCCCTACCATTCTATAGGTAGTCGGTATAGTTCTGTAAGTTCCGGCCCTTTGTTCCCACCCATCCCGTTTCTCCTCGGGCCCCTACTATTCTAAGGGGTTCGATTCCGTAACAAGAATGACTTCCGCAATTATGAGAAATTGGCTTGCATTCCCCATAGAATTGTAGGGGGCAACTTTAGGGTTCAGTGGTTCGTTAATCCGTATTCAATGTGGAGCCACGCTTTCCTTTCCAAGGGGTTCGGCCCGGCATCAGCTGCATTTCCACAACATAACGACGAACCATAACTCTAAAGGGCAAGTCGAGGAGACAGAGAACCCCGGGCCCCTACTATTCTATGGGCCAACTGCCCGAGAAGGGACAAGTAAAAGCAAAAGGAGTGGAAATGAACCAGTCTGCATTGGAGCTAGAGTAGAGGAGGGGTTCCTTAGCGAGCTGCCATCGTTTCATTTAATACGGATTAGCAACATCAGCTTGCACGACTCCTAGTTCCCACTCTGCAGATGAAGGCATTGATTCGAAGAACCGCTCTTCATCCCTAACGAGTCCCCCTTGCCCCCATCTATGGGGGTTGCTATGGCCAGATGTTTCAGAGGGATAAACGTAAAGATCAATTTCACGAACTACTTCTTCACCTATATCTCTGGGTCTAGCCAATCTCCGGCCGGATAACCAACGATGATCAAAGGGACTCGTCATTCGAACATCCATTCTCTCCCCCTTCAGTCAAGCTTGCTTTCTTACCTAACCGCCATTGGTCTTCGCTGCTTTGTTCCCGGTGGAGGCTTGATCCTGAATGAAACAACTATCGACGAGCCCCACCCCCGGGGATAATCGACCACTCT
Organism: Cryptomeria japonica; assembly: GCF_030272615.1. Lineage (NCBI taxonomy): Eukaryota > Viridiplantae > Streptophyta > Pinopsida > Cupressales > Cupressaceae > Cryptomeria > Cryptomeria japonica. Next base: position 39,254 of record NW_026729742.1, on the reverse strand, counting down.
AGGGGGGCAAATGACTCCTGTTGTTCGCTCTCCTCTCCTTTCATCTGATTCCAAATCTCGCTCACTTTGGCCCTTCCTTTTCATTATTGTTTTCAAGCAAGCTATTTTTTTTCTGCCCTTCGGCAGGCCCGACATCACCAACTCTTATTACTATTATAAGACAGTGGAGATCTTCCCCTCTCGCAATTCTATAAAAGAAGGGCGGAATGGAGCCATGATCAGAACTGGCTGGATGCCCTTCATCCTCCGATGCCATAGAATAGTAGGGGCCCACCCCTATTAATCAGCCTGCTAGAGTAACCCACCCTCACTCCACAGGCAGTCGGTCGGATGTCCTCGACCCCAACTATGTGCCCTAGAATAGTAGGGGCTCACTCGATTCTAGAACTATTTGACTAGCAGGCTTCTTATTCTAGCGCCCTACTATTCGGCAAGGGCTAGCGGTCAATTAATGCGTAATTAATTAGCTTGCTAGAATACGCTAGCCCTTTAGAATAGTAGGGGGCAAGAAAGCCCTCGACATTTGATGGTAGATTAATCAGTGCCCTACTATTCTAATTCAATTAGTGCCCTACTATTCTAATTAGGATCAGCTTGCGCTAAAATCGATCTAGAATCGAGCTCGCCCTACAATTCTATGGACCCTACGAATGAATCGATTTATTTCTCTTCGCCCGGTTCAATAACGAGAATTGCTAGCTAGGGATGGAGACCGCTAGCGGTAACTGCTTCTCGGTTGCTCGACTTCAAGCTTCCTTCCGAACTTCTGTCTTCAAGGAGTCACTCGATTCAATCCGAACTTCTGTCTAGATACTTCATACCAACTGTTTCCCTCCCGGAGCAGAGCAAGCAGTCTAGCGAACACACGAACTCCTCTCCACCTCTGTAAGTCGAGCTAAGTCCCTCTCCGATCAGATCAGTCGACCCGGGGCGAGCTAAGTCGAGTCCTTTCTCGTCTTCAGAGTTGGGGTGGGAAATGGAGAAATCACATGCTTGGATCCAGCTATCTTTCGAAGGAAGGAATATTGCCAGTGCACCACATCCCTCGGCTTTTACCACCATCTGTCTATATACTTAATACCATCCAAACCGAAGCGGGCATGTTACGTATATAATCGAGAAGAGGCCCGGGAGAATTGACGTTGGGTCACAATAATCTACCTTTCTCTAGAATGTCGAGGGGCAGCACAAAAGTGCTGATCAGCAGCCCTTCGACATAGTAGGGGCCTGCTGCGGATCGCCCGATTTGAAGCAAAAAAGTGCTGCTCAGCAGCACAAAAGTGCTGCGGACCTGCTGCTATTTGAGGGGCCCGTTGCCCACCCGCCACCCCCTTAGAATAGTAGGGCACCCACCCCGGCCGCACCGCATCCGACATGGAAGAATATATCCATCATCCCCTATAGAGACTATGGCCTCTCCACCAGATCTTTTCCTTCGACAGGTCAATTAAGAATGACGAGGTTGATACTTTAGGATCTTTGGGGACTTACCCACCTTTTGATCGAGCAGGGAGAGGGGAAGAGATTGAATAGACGGTCGATCGGAAGCACAAGTAGGGACATCCGGCCGGGCAATGGACCGATTAACCAAATAGCTAGGACTGGCGATACATCCCTTATGGCTTCCTTCATCCTTCAATCCGCTTAACGCTGAGTGGGGGGAGACATCGATCGAGGGATTAGAAGAAGCGGTAGACCAATGTTCCAGCGAGATAGGGGTGAGGCAGGGAAGGGTAAAAACTTATTAGATTTGCTGAGCTGTTAGGGGTTGAAATAGACTTATTCATCTCCCTCTCTCCGGGCACTGGGAATAGAAGTGAAGTCGTTAATACGTACGTGATAGACTTTAGGTTCCAAGCGGACAGAATAGGTTGGTTGCTTCGACTGGAGCTGGGGAGAAGAAAAGCACTTGGTTGATTCCGGCACATCGAGAGCTCTGGGAGATAGCCCTTGTCTGGCCCTCACCTTTGAAAGCGAGTCGAGGGCTTTATTGAGTTAGTCAAAAATGGCCTAATCTACCTTAGAATAGTAGGGGCCCGGGGAACTCCCACGATACTGTTTCTTACGATCTATCACGTCGACTAACAAACGGCATTTCTCCGGCCCAAACCCCCTCACTTCATTAATCAGTCGATTTCCCACCTAACAACCGAACCGCCCGGTTCAGCGAGTGCCATGTTCATCGCCCATCAATGGGTATCCAGTGTTTCAATTGGCATCAGCTGGTTCTCGTGTCTCTCGATGAAGGGAGCAGTCCACCCGGTCGATCTCGGTGATATATTGCCTTAGCCGCCCACCTCATTGATTTCGGTCAATGGCCTTCAGACGACAACCCACTGCCTGTTCCACCCCCTTTATCCGATCCGCTCACACCACCCCCTTACGCATCTCCGCTTGCCACTGCTGGGAGAAAAAGCTTTATTGTCGGGACCGGACCTGGACGTGACTCTATCTAAGTATTTGGATCCGAGGGCTTTCAAGCAAGCTGTCTCTGGAGACCGGACGAAGGAGGAAGATCTGATGCCGGTACTCTCGGTGCTGCTGTTCGGTCGGATCGGAACCAATGGCAAGGGCTTCTATTTCTTCAGCTGATCTTGGTGGGTACGATCGGCACAAATCATCACTCGGATTGGAGCATTGGCGGAACACACACATACCAGGGATGGAACCAGAGACGTTGGATACCGATAGCTCCTGGCCGAGAGACACGGACCGGTAGGACTCGGAACTGCTGGTAGATTCCGTTCGACAGGGCGGATTTCCATGTCTACTCTCCCTTCCCACCCGCCCGCAATGATCGATGCATCGAGTCCATCCGGTGGCATTGAGCGCGGTACGGACGACTTGGACACGCAAATCTCGTTCGTGAGGATAAGATGTTGGTTTATCCATATCGAGTCCGCCCACGGGCATCAGCGTGAGAAGTGGCACCGGGTAGGTAGGTCTTATTCATCGAGAAAGGGCGATCGAGCCACTTCTTCATACAGGTATTATCAATCGAAGCTCGCATCCACACCGGGTGGTTCTTCCCCAGCAGCATCCGACCCACCCTTTCTCGCTACGTCTCGGCTGCTCCAGCATCCGGGGTCTCGACCAATCTCATTGGAGGATACAGCAACCAGTAGCGAATTCGGGCATTAATCGATAGCCCGGTGGGCGAACCACCTCGATAGGCAGAGGCAAGCAAGCCGTCCCTTCTGCCAGTGGATCGATCAGGAGCGAGAGACCAATCCTCCGTGCCAGTTCTCGTCCCAACGACCTTGGTCCGCTCGAGCTACGATTCAAACAGGGATTAAGACCCGACCCCCTGGGAAGGGTGGAACTAAGAACCCTAACCGAACCTAGTCAGTCCATTGCTCCAACCCCTCGCATGAGAACCAATGGTCTTCCTACCGCCCCTACCACACTGAGTTGGCTCTTTTCCCTCCCTCGGAAGCTTACTCTATCTCCCCCACCCACCCCAACTGACAATTCCCTCCCTCCCGAGTCAATTGCCCCCCACAACGGGGAGGGTGGGTGGGGGGGGCAATAGGATTAAGTGGGAGGAGATAGTTTGTGGCCACCCAAGCGATAAATGTTGAAGAAATCGAACAGGAAGCATCAGAAGAAAAGGTGGAAAATAAACTGAAAATAAAGCTCAAGGGTGCGGAGACAAAAGAGGCTCCTACTGTGGTGTGGCAACAACTGCTGCAGCTGTGGGAACTTCTGCTCCCCCTCCTTCTCCACAACGGCCAACTCAACCATCTCCACCACATGATTCAACTGCAGAGGTAAGTCCAGCCCAGCGTTCCCCAAAAAACAACAACTGAAGAGATTTCTGTTCAAAAGGACATTCCAAAGGTTAGTCCTCTCCCGACGCCTTATAATTCCCCCCCCCACCCTAGAATTCGGAACTTTACAATAATAGAAACCTCCCGGGGGGGCCACCCCCCCTAGTATAGTTCCGGCCCTTATACTTCCTCCCAACCGGGTGGGAGGGAATAGAAGGAATTCTAGGGGGCCCGGGTGGGAGGGCCCTACGGGCCGGTGAGGTAGATTAGTTGTTGGCCAGAGTCTATACGTCACATGGGGCAGCAGGGTGGGAGGCCCTTCAAATAGTAGGGGATCCCGCCAAAACTAACAACTAGTCTAAAAGATCGATCTCTATAATTCCTCCCACCCACCCCTAGGGCCATTATTGAAGCCTTGTCCCCAACAATTCCTTGAATCGGTGATGCAAGTCCGTTGTGCACTCCGGTCGATCCCAACACCCGGATCTGGATGTGCATCACTGCCATGAGCGGATTCCGATCATTCATAGGGACCATGTCGAAGCAGAAGCCATCCGAGCACAGATAGCCCGGAACCAGATCATTCATCCGGATATTATTTCTTTTCTTACTCCCAATGCAGGGGTGGGTGGGAGGAAGAGGGGCCCAGGTCATTCATTGGCGGTACAAATAATTCTTATCAGGCAGTAAATGGTCCAACTACACCAATTCTATGAGTAAGTGGAGAAAGCAGCTTTTCGGCGAAGAATATATGGGGGCCCACCCAACCCGTAGGTAGCATCTGAAGTAGATCATGACTCCCGAGATCGAGACCCAGCAGCCGGTGTTACAATATATTGATCCATGCCCAGAAGCATATCCGCCTAGAGGAGCCAGCAGCATCAGTGGCATATTCACCAGCGGCGCTGGTGGCATTATGGACAGCATATTCATGATCCATCAGTGGCAGGGCCAGATGCATAACCAGTAACTCCGGCAGCATACCTTCCGGATCGAGGGACCTACCGGGATCGATAGCAGCAGATCCGGAGCTGGCAAAGCCACCGGCCCCATCTACCTCCCACCCACCCCGCGGGTCGAAGCAAGCAAAGACATAGCTAGAATTCCCCCCCACCCGGATTGTGCAGAGTGGTTCACCCCGATGATCCGGTCGATAAACCAACAGTAGTTGCGGGGGAAGCAATGGCAGAGCTAGTCTATGGAGCGGGTGATTCAGCCGATCCTGTTGCTCATATAGATCCAGATCGAGAACCGGTTACGGATCCATAGGCAAAGGTAGCATCTCGTCCTGTTCCGGGTTTCCGCACATCCCCCACTGCTCCAGGAACAGATTCACCCGGGATTATCCAGACCCAGGTGCAGATTTCGAGATCGAGATGGAAACCCATGGCCAATCGTTGGAGATCGAGCGGACCCAGTGGCTCCCATTGACCTAGCACTAATTGATCCCGAATCAGTGAATGGATGACCCGGCAGATCCAGATCGGGGGTGGTAAGAGTCGGACCGGATGGAATGATTTTGTTTTTTCTTCTTTCATCAGAGACATGGGTTTCATCGCCCCTTCTTTTATATTATTCATCAGAGACATAGGTTCCATCCATAAGTAGCAGTTGACTCTGTAGTTTCGGTCTGTTCATACGCTTCGAGAACTATCGATCAGCACGAGAGCAGTACAGGGGCGATAGCCATGCTTCACCAACGGATGGGAAGTGCACCGCCGCTCGGATATGGGTAGTAACCCCTCGTAAACGCCACGAGGAAGGACGCGCGGCCGGGGAACTACCATAGAATAGTAGGGGCCCGCCGGAGATAGTAGACCTGCGGAACCAATTTGAATGAGCACTTGCAGAGATAGCAGTCGCTGAGGTCCCGCCCCAGTTCCCATTGATCTAGTCGACTCGGCAGCACTACCAATAGCGGCATCTTAGCAAGTACTTGCCGGGTGGGAACTATAGGGGGTTCCATAACTGGTTGCTAAGCCCGGTGATAATGAAGTCATCCATCTCCTTCTAACTTCTTATTCCCACCCGGCTCCTTCCTCTGCTGGTGCTGGTGGATCAACTGGGTAGTGGACTGGCTCCGCTGCTTCGGCGCCTCTGCTGCTGGTGGTGCCCAAACAATTGCTGTTAGTGGTGGTGCCACCGCTGGGACCCTTCAACTCCTGCGCGAAATGTCCAAACGGCCCCTACTATTCTAATGGCCGGCAATAGATGGCCCGGGCCCTACTATTCTAAGGGCCGTTGTGGGAGGGCTGGGCCCTATGATTCCCTCCCAGCTATAATTGAATTCCCGTAAGGGTTGGGTGGGATTCCCCTACTATTCTAAGGGGCTGTCCTTGGCTAAGAATTACTGAACTGTACAACTATAGCCCAACCCTCAATTCCGACCATATATCCTTTTGGCAGATTGGCCCCTATAACTGTTCAGGGGGTGTTCAGTTCAGGCTGAGTGAACTAGCATTTGTTTAGCTTCCTTCCGGAACTGCGCCCCTACCCTAACTAGGAGGCAACTAATCTACCGCAGCAGGGAACTTAGGAAGGAAGGGCGGCCCATATAATTTGAGGGCAACCGGAAGGCCCCGGGGTGGGGCTTAATTAATTAGCCTGCTAGAATAAGGAGGAGATGTTTACAACCGGAGGACCCGGAGGATCCAGAGAAAGAAGGTTAACAACGTCGAACTGCTTTCTCATTAGTTGTTTAGGAGAGCAATACCCAGCTATTAGTGCTGGCTAACGACTGTCCCCGGATGGGAGGAGCCCTTCAAATAGTAGGCCCAACGAGCGAGGTAGCTCCGTTTCCCTACCGGGAGTTCAAGAAAGCTCCATCGGGAAGCCCTACTATTCTATAGGCAAGATAATGAGTTCTATTACGTATAGAATCTGGTGTTGACTATAGACGTAACATGGCCGGATGCCCATCCATTCACCGTTGTATTGAAGCCGAGGTAATGCACTGCGTAACCGCTGCCCAGTAGGGGCGGACCCCGGTTGCTAATATAGTTCTAATCTTCCTCTTGATTAATCAGCTTGCTAGAATAGGGGGGGTAAAGGGCAGCGGTTACGCAGTAATTCTCATTTGATATAGTAAAGCACCGAACACAGGCAAGAGCGCCCAACTATAGAACTCGTAGGCTCAGTAGCTCCCTGGAATCCCTTCTATTGCCAGCTGATGACTCCAATCCGTCGATAGCTCTCTGGAATCCATCTATCATGAGCAGGGTGGGAGTACCCCACCCCGCTATAGGCAATCATAGCAATCAAATACAGCAACCATCCTTCCCTCCTTTAAGTCTGGAAACCTTACCAGCAACTACCTTAGAATAGTAGGGGCATGAACTCCCACCCCAAACATCTAGAACAAGAGCAGATGGGCATATTCTCGGGTTCATCACCGATTTCTATTCCCACCCGCCCTATAATTCTTAGTTAAGGTTCCCTCCCTCCATCTATAGCCTCCCACCCACCAACTAGAGTTCCCTCCCACCCGTTCCCATCAGTCAGTACCGTAGGGAGCTTGGGAACATTATTTCCTCATCGCTAGCGGCATCCGTATCATCATCTCGGTCAAACTACTCTATTCCTCCTATTGCCGAGGTAGGACTCTGCATTCGGGCCCTTCTCTAATCGATGTTTCTAAACCATTCCGAGCATATCTCATCTCTCCCAGCTATCTATAGCCCCCTGCAGTTCATGTGGGGGGGAATTCTAGCTATAGATGCGGGTCCCTACGGGGGATTAGATTCCATACGTAACATGCCCCACTATTGGAGGTAGGGCGCCTGGGGACTAGAATTGAGTAGGGCCGATGAACCCTACCTCTGCCTATCGGGGCTTTACTCTAGCTATAATGGGGTGGGGGCGACCAGAATTCTCCTCGCGGGCATTGATCTTGAGTAGATAATCTGTTCAACCCACCCTCCAATCTTTACGGTCGGGCCCCCACCTACCATTCTATCTTCACTGTAAGGGAAAGTAGAAGGTATAATCTCCCACCCAACTGCACCGGGCCCCTACTATTCTGAGGGAGAGGGCCCCGGTTGCTAATATAGTTGCCCCTACTATTAAGGTACACTCGACTGCTAGCGGCAAAATCGCCCCTACAATCCTTTACGGTTCGGATTGGGGGCTTGATTCCCAGCCGGGTGGCTGGGTGCTTACTTATTATTCACTTCTCATTCGCTTCCCATTCGCTCCTCATCCCTTCCCATCTTCCTATGGAACCAGTTACTCGACTGATAACTTTTGACGGCCTTCCCACCCTGCCAGGAGGGGAGAGGAGGGGGTGGGAATGGGAGGGCCATTCAAAGCATAAGAAGTGGGTAAGAGGTGGAGTGGGGGGGAACGAGAAGCGAAGTGGATAGGAGTTCGCTCCTCCCCCCAATAGTCCGGCGGGTGGGGGTGGACCAGCAATGCGGCAACTCGACACTTCCCGTAAGTCCGCTCTTGATGTTTTATCCATCTATTAGTGTCTCTAGTTGGCGGTCTATCATTTACAACCGAATCGCCCTACTATTCTAAGGGGGTGAAAAGGAGGCTCCGCCCGCCTACCCATTATTCTTTTTGTCGGATGGGGAACCGCGCTATCTCCCCCCACTTATTAATGACGCCTGCGATAAAGCCAATTATAGTTGGTTGGGTGGGAACGTGCAATCGCCTGTCAAAATCTCGGAGATCTCAAGGGACCCGATCGAATAGAAGGGAGACGATTGCTGCCCCGTTTGAACCGGACGGGGATAGGTTCCGTCATTGATGCACTCGATAGTAGGTTGGATCGGGAGGAAGGTATTGGCACAGTTCCAGATTCGAGATCTCGGTTGAGAAGAGATAGCCCCCCCGGAACTTTACAACGGCATCTACCTCCACTACCCTGGCTAAGAATAGTAGGGGCCCACCCACCCGTAACCGTCAATATCGTTCAGGTTACGGCCCGTAGGGGCCTCCCACCCACCCCTGGTGTTCATGTGGAAGATAAAGCGGGGAGCAGCGTACGGGAGTGAATGGGACAAGTCCATGTACGGGTGCCCACGAGCCGGTACGAATTATCCTATTGTGAATGGTCCAGTAGCAGGTAAAGCGCTTTGTCCTGAACCGGCCGAGTATGATCCGTTGATCCGTGATCCCGAACCGATTGATCCAGCAGTTTACACACCCAGGTCTTCACGAGCAATTGATTCTGATCCAGATCCATACCCTCCAGTCACAGTCCCACAGCCCGCGACATCTCTTCCTATTCCATATTCTCGCGGCATCTCCTCCAGGTCGAGATGCAGATTGGGATGGGGATTGTAAAGAAGCAGCACGAGCTTCAAAATTGGTCCAGCAGCTGGTGAGGTTGGTTCAGTAGTTTGTACCGATCCAGCAGAGGCGCCAGTAGCAGTAGATCCCGTGGATTGAGCAGATGATCCAGTAACACCGGTAGAACCAGTGGAATAGCGAGTATCAGTACCAATAACGTATCTTCCAGTACCGGTTTCTGATCCAGGACCAGCATCTAGGCCGAGCCCATTACCGGATCCACCAGCATATCCAGATATATCATACCCGGTGGCGGAGCCATGAGCAGCACGAGTAGCAGATGCAAAGCCAGATGCATCCCTTCCGGGTCGGGATCGATATAGGGTCCAGCAGCAGTTGATTAGGTTGAGTCAGTTGAGTAAGCAGTTTACCCGGGTCGAGAGCCGGATTCGGATGCTCGTGATGGGGATAAAGATTCTGAGTTGAGGGATCGATAACCAGCGGCATAGGTGGAAGGAGCAGAGTCAGTTGAAGCAGTGGATTGAGTATGAGTGGACCAGGACTAAGCAGTTGACTAAGAGTTGTTGAACCAGTTGTTTAGCTTGAACCATGAGCACGGACACCAGTAGCAGAGACAGTTGTTTTATATCCTCCAGATACGGTTATAGAACCATATGAAGTATAGACAGTACCAGGTCCATACCTTCTTATCGAGAAACAGATCTACCCGCAACATCCCTTCCATATCCATATCCCGTAGCTACGTTCTTGGTTCTGGTTAGAGACCCCGGTGTTGGTCCATAACCAGTTCCTAGCTTTCGTGACCGATAGGAAGAGTCTGACCGATCGGGATGCGGTAGATCCAGCCACAGAGCTATCAGTTCCAGTTCCAGCCCCAACATAATTTGAGGGGGGTAAGGGGATCCGGTTGTTCAAGCCGTTGAGTAAGTTGATCAAGCTGCTGACTCTGTTGATTATGCAGTTGCTTAAGCTGCTGATTGAGCCAAAGATCCATACCCATAAGTAGCTTATCCAGTGCCATCATCAGTAGCGGGGTGGAAGGGGATTATAGCGTGGAGATCGAGACACATATCCAGATCCGTAGCCAGTAGTAGCAGGTACAGTTGTATGGGAAGGAATTGGAACGGGCAAAACAACTCAAATTCCCACCCTTCATAACTATGGGTGGGAGGGAAACTATAGTTCCGGGTTGGGTGGGAACTATAGTGCGCCTGCTAGAGTAAGTTAATTAATAAGCCTGTTCACTAGAATAATGAATCAGTTAATTAATCAGTAAAGAACTAGACCCCCCCGGGCGGGGGCCCTCCTCCCCCTACAATAATCTACCGACTACCTATAGAATGGTAGGGGCCCAACTTTCTCCCGAATCTAATAATAGGGGCCACCCTTACAGCAATAGTTCCGGGAAACTAGCCGTTGCTGAACCGGTAGATAACTATTCTTTTTGGGGGGTGGGGGGCATAGTCGGGTGGGTGGTCGGGTTCAAAGGCCCCCCCCACAAAAACTATTCGCCCTACAATTAATTCTATGGGAGTAGACATATGACGTCTAGACTCTGGCCCCATAGAGCCATTGTAGGGGCAGATTGAGCCCATATGCAGAGGGCGGGGATTGATTCCCCTCAATATAGCCAGCCGAGGATAGATAGTAGGGTGGGAGGAACTTATCTATGCCATACCCCAATTTGGCAATTCACCGCATCCGTGCCAATGCCCCCCTCGATGGGAATTATCTAATTGAACGCCAACAGCTGAGGATCGGGTAGTTCATCGGGCAGGTCATTTCCCTACCTACTACCCCCCCTATCTATATAGCTGGGGCAATCGGGCACTCGGTTCTTTCTACCCTCCCCCACGGGTCCTCTATCTCCTCCCACCCACCCCCGGGCCCCACCGGGGGTCGAGGGCCCATTCATCTATAGTAGTAGGGCGCGCTCTTATGGCCTTTAGTAATAAGTGATACTGGACGGGACTGGACAGAGAGCAGCTGGACCTATTGATTGGGAGAGCAGCTAGACCTATTGATTGGGCCGAGCACTCAACCGGGGGCAACCTTTCAATAGGGCTCGACCACCAAGCACCCCCTTAGGCCCTTCTCTATAATGGGCCACCTTTACCTTTAGGTCGAGCCCCCGGGCGGGGAATTCTAGCTAGATAGGGAGCTCAGCATTTTGAACTCAACCTTGAATGGCCCTACTATAACTATAGTAGCGGGAACTAGAACTCCCACCAACTATAGCCTCCCACCCCCCCCCCGGGGGGGGAATTCTAGTATCCATAGGGCATAGATTCAAGGTCGAGTGAGGGGAGGATTCGGTCGAGCAACTTTAATATATTCATATACCTATTGATACCGGCCCCTATAATGGATGGGGGTCGAGCACCATAGTTTGGATAGGGTCATAGAATTGTGCCGGTACCGGTACCGGCTGGATTCAAGGTCGAGTAGATGGACCGAGTAGAGGGCATGAAAGGGGCTGGATTCAAGGTCGAGTAGATCATACCATTGCTTTCATGTTGGTCAAGCACCGAGCATGTTGGTTGGTAGGTCGAGCCGGCGATCTTCTGGAAGACGGATTTCCTTAACTCTCTTACCGTCATAGTCTGGGATAGGTGTCCATAATCTCTGCATTCACCCGGTTCTGTCATTTATGCACTTGATCGTGGGTTAGAAGAGATCGGATAGGGGGGATAGAGCTTCCTATCTAGAGTAGGGGGCCGGCACATTTCTTTACCGCTGGCTTCTTCCCCCCTGTTTCTTGATGGCGGCCTAACTATCTCCTCCCACCCACCAACAATAGCCTTTCCATCATCGGGGACCCGACCGAGAGAAAGAAGAAGGGCTGATCGATCTGTCATCCATGCATCGGTTCATTTCTCTCAATCAGTAGGCTTACTTGCAGCAGTGGGAGATCTGGCGGATGGGGACTCGAGCGGAACCACCCAACACTTGTCGAGCCGCTCAATCCGAAACGACGCCTTTTGAAAAGATTCCTCGGGCCCTCATCCTGAACGAAGTGAAGGTGAGGCCGACTTCGATGTTGATTACCGATTCTTCTACTGCTCGCCCAACCAACCGGATTCGTGACCCGGAGGCTCGGGGAAGCATCGACCACTCTGCCGGGGTAAGGCATTGTCAAAAATGCTAACAGGGGTGGGTGGGAGGAGATATTGAACGAAGTGCAGATAGGCCCGGGGGTTTGCTGGCCAACCCCCGGTTAAAGATTGCCTCCCACCCACCCCGCCTTCGTCGGGTGAGGGTCTTCAACAATGTGGCTTACATCTGTAGTTTAAGCTCTCTCCCATGTAGAAAGGGTGGGTCCATCCGCAGGCCTGCAGTAGACGAATGAATGGGTAGTAGCCCATCACTAGAAGTAGTTTGAAACCACACCGGAGATTAGATATTTCCGAACTCCGGAATTACAGATGTCGATTCCATACCGGCTTACATCACTGTATGTGGTAGGCGGGAGCACCCACAACCACCTAACTCAGTCGCTCATCTATACCGCCAGCAAGCTAGACCCTGTAGCCCCCGTAGTAATTTCCCACAGTTTCCGCTATGTCCGAACTCCGTCCAGCAGCCGGGAAAGCACTTGCCAGGGATCCTGGGGCTTACAAAGCGTATAAAGTCATTACGACATGGGATTTGACAGGGCCCTTTCGAGCTTACACCGGCGGCGATAAACCTTCATGTCACCCATGAGTCTGGAAGAAGAGATAGAGTAGACTCTTCATTAATAATTGATTTCTCGCTAACTCCTTCCCCGGTAGAGCATGCTACACGCCCGACCACACGAACTCAAATTCCCTCCCGGAACAACTATAGGGGGGAGGGGCCCTCCCACCCCGCCCCTACTATTCTAAGTAGCACGCTTAACCATTCTATGCTGACTACCGTTACTACCTACCCCTCACCTGCTGGTGCCACTAATACCGAACGCTGCTACCCATCCCTCATTTGCCCGTACTTAGAGACATAGAAAGCAGGGTTCCGATTTCCCTCCTGGACCTCTCGTCCACTACCACAGTAGTTAGCTACTGGTTCGGTGGAACAAGAAGAGCATTGAGAGAATAGACCCAGACTTAAAAAGAGATAACTTAAGTATAAACGTATATAAGATAGGGCTCCCACTTAAAAGCCCCCAATAAAAATAGCCTAAAGGGGTGGAGAACTGTGTTTTGTGCTTCCCCCCCCCCCCAGGCCCTTTATTTGCTGCTCTAGCATGGCCTTTTCATTTTGGAGGCTTTATGTATCAGGTTGTGTATCCAGCTGTGCTTCGAGCTTCAAAATTCTCGGCAGGCAATTCTATAGAAAAGCGGCAGGCAGCGTTTGGCTGACTCAATTTCGCCTGCCAATTTAGGAGCACTTAATTTTAAGCTTCCTTTGCTGCCATTGCTGCTTCACCCAATCATACTGCTGTTGGCTCCATATACCTGTCCGTGTATGCAATGCCATTATATCCCCTGAGTCTATTAGGATCGATTACTAATCCAGAATATGTTTGAGATAGGGGAGACTGAGGAGACCCAGGGGGCGGAGGCATCTGCTGGATTCCCACTATCTGAGGGGAGAAACTTGCTGCTGCTGAGTTTGCTGTTTCTCATAGAAAGAGGGAGACAACTCTTCCTCTTGTGTGCTTGAGGCTCGAACCCCACCTTGTTCAATGTCTTCAATCATTTTCTCATAAGCTTCCTCAAACACAGGGTGATATGTGTCTATAGTAAATTCCACTGAATCTTTATCAGAGATATGCTTGATAAGCTTCATAGCATCTTCAATTTCCCCCTGAATTGGCGAGAAGGAGGAAGATGGAGACGGAGGAGCATATGAACCTGTATCTCAAAATGGGGATGATACTGGAGATAGAGCATCAGATCCTGGGGGGCATTCATTCGAAGCTGGCCCTACTATAATTGGATTACGGAACTAGAATGAAGCACCAACGGCATCTACCCGGGCTAGCAAGCTGATGGCATTAACCCTACTATTCTATGGGCTAGTTGGTGGGTGGGAGAAGGGGTGGGTGGGAGGCGGGGGAGGGTGGGTGGATATAGGAAAACCCCCCGCCCAGGGTTGGATGGGCCCTCCTATTATAAGGGGCGAGTTCGGGTGGGCGGGAAACTAGAGTTCCGGTAGCCGGATTTTATTTGAAACCAAACAGGATACAGTGAAGATGACTGACAAACAATGGTGAGTCAAAAGTAACCCCCATAGAATAGTAGGCAACAATAGAATAGAGGGCAACTAATGAGCAGGTGGGAGAGCGTATCCAGTATATTCTATAAATGTACTATTCGCTACGGGGTCTAAGCAGATCTGGATTGGATATAGATCTTTGCAAGGTGGTGACCCTGGAACAGAATCTGCGATGAATGGATTCGCTCCGCTGCTACTAGCTATTGAACTGTGAGGGATGTCGCGCGCTATGGAAATGGATCTATGCCGGTTGCTCCCCGGTCTCGATATAAATCAAATGCAACAGCACTTTAATAAGTAAATCGTCTGAGGTGCACTTGATAGAGGGAAACCGGTGGTGCACCTCCATAGCCATACCATGTTCCAGTCAATGTGCACTCGCACCACTCTAGTTCCCACCCAACCCTGGCCCGTAGGGGTTGGATGGGTGGGAGATGAAGGTCGGGCAGGGTGGGGGGCAAAGTTCGGGTGGGTGGGAAGCAATAGTTGCTTGGGAATCACCCTGCATAATCACCCAATAATAACCGGACCGAGGCTTAGTAACTGATGACGACGGGGACAATTATTATTGGGGGGGGGCGGGGGGCCTGTTACATACAGAATACATTCGCTAGTCCTAGGACCAAGGCTGCGGCGCGGAGGGATGCAACCCCAATGATGGAAACGCTATTCTTTGCAGCGGCAATTCAGCGGCTATCCAGCGGCTATTCCTTGAATCAACAAACCTGCAATAAGTGTTCAATCATCCGCCGATCTCCTGTCTTGGCCGCGTGGGGGGAAGGATAATCCGGGTCGGGCGGAAGGATTATTCTCAACCGTTAACCGGCCCGCCCCTCCGAGTAGGACAAAGCAAGGGGGGTCCTACTCTCGTCGGGGCTCCCCCAACCCAGGTCCCCCATAATGCCCATCCATCAGAGCTTGACTGGCCCATTATAGAGTAGGGCCACTCCGCCATAGAATAGTAGGGGCTCGCAACCAGCTCCAACAGAGAGCAGTCCACTCAGCTCGAACAGAGAGCAGTGGACCTACTATATAAGCGACAGACCAACAGGAGCAGCAGTTGCCAGATTATACCAACAGGAAGGAGCATCCAACCAGACACTACTCTCACCCAATACCCCCAATCTGCCATCCAACCGCACCACCTCCAACACCAGTCCTACACCCACCACTCCTCCAACCGCTACAGCTCCACGGATAGACACAGCTCCACAGCTACACTCCATCAGGTCCAACACCCACCACTACTCCAGCCATCACCCACCTAACTCATACCCTACCTAAACACACACACTCACCAACACTCAACAGCACACTCATACCTCAAACAGCGGAACAACCGCAGGGGAACTATGATTCCCAAAAGCAACCACTGCCATTAATCAGCCCTTAGCCCTACGAAGGTTGGGGTGGGTGGGTGGGAGGAGACGGGGGTAGGGGCGAGCCGTTCATAACTATACCCCCAATCCCATAGCCCTACTATTCTAAGGGGCGGGGCCCGGTGGGAGGCAGGGTGGGCCCGGCTTACTCTAGCAGGCCCCTTTGCCATAGTAGGGCCTTAAAAAACAACAACTATGATGGGGGGGGTGGGCCCCTATCGGTAGTTGGGGTGGGAGGGGAGGAGATAGTTGTGGGCATGTTACGTATAGAATCTGCCTCAATTCTATAGGCCGGGCTAGAATTGGCACGGTCTTTAGACACTCGACTGTAAGGCAATATAACCCCCCACCCCTTTCCTTAATTTGGGCATGACTAATGAAATATCCCTAACTATTTTCCAAAAAATGGAACGAAATGATCTTGTTCCGTCCCTCGGTTGGAAAGAGATGTCCTGAGCAATTGGAGAAGCACTTTGATAGACAGATTTGATTTTGACCGACCCGGTTCAGGAGAATGAAACACTCTCGCTTATGGTTTATACCACTGCTAGTCTCATCTGAACCCTATCTATAAAAAGAATGGCAAGACTTTAAGTCTTAGCTGTAAGTTAAGATTAATGCGATGTCGACTCATCCCTTGCTCGTGGTGCATAAACTGTGAAGGGTGTGGCGGGGTACGTGAGTTGGGTTCATACCGTCGTAGGACCCTATCTACTGAGCAGTTGGTAAGGGTAAGACACTCCAATCTAGTACGAGAGGAGCTATTGGTTCGGATCAATGGCTATGAATGCTACCTCTGTAATGGCTAACTCCTGAATCCATTTCTATCTTAAGCAAGAAGCCTCGTCTCTCAATTACCTTACCTTTGCTGGTGCACTTAGCTTCAGCTGCCTTTTTTCTATTTGTTCTGTTCTCCTCAGATTCCATGTTGCCACCAACTTCTATTTATTATCACCTAGTTACCAGTTCAAGAAGAAACAATACAGGAAACCATGGAGCATGGGATTAGCTAACACAGTAAGTCCTATTCAATCAGTTGACCGGTAACAAAGATAGAGAAGAGTGAGGCAGGTGGTAACTTAACCCTACCAAATGCGATTCTCCGAAAGCAGCCGTAGAGGTAAAAGCCCTCTATTCTCCGAGAGCTTTTGTCTAGAGAAGAGTGAGGCAGGGCGGTTAGAAGCTTGGGCGGGACAGAGAGCGTAGAGGGAGTGAGGCAGAGCAGGTTGCGCTTAGCGGGTTAGGGATAAACCGCACTGGGGCAGTAAGGAGGAAGTTTTAGTCATTCAAAACCTATGTTTTCTTTTTGCAGTTCGCTACTCAGAAACCCGCCCGTAGGGGCCCCTCGATAATTATTCCATCGCAGTTGAGCCTAAAAAACCAATGGCTAGGGGATGGCGAGAAATGGAAAACAAGGGATGGCTGGTCTTGCTTAGTTAGCGACTGGTCAATGAACTAGTGAAAACCTGGCCTAAGTCCTTGAAGTGGGGGCGATGGTCAATTCAGTAAGCAAAGGTGGCCTGATAGTTATGTTGGTTAGATACCGTCTCCGAAGCGTGGTACCTTGAAGCGTGGTACCTAGTACAAGCCATCACGAGTCCAAGAGCCTAGTACAAGCCATAACGAGTCCAAGCTCTGGAAAGAGAAAGAGATTTCTTATCAGTGGGCCGGAATGCGACCGGCAGGGAGCACTAGCAGGAAGGAGATTGATTATTGATAGATCTTCTGGCACACCATCCCGGCCGACATCAGTCAGTCGAGGCGTGCAGTATCGGTAAGGATGATTAGAAGCCCAACAACTAGCTAGCGAAGTAGGGAAGAATATAAGCCTAACAACAATACGACGAGGTAAGGTAGGTTAAAAGCTAGCTGTTAAACCTAGCACGGGACTTACCAGCCCATAGTGAAGAGGATGGAGGACACCTTGTAGGTGAGTAAGCCCATCATCAACAATCCGAGAAGAAGAAGAAGAAGAAGAAGAAGAAGAAGAAGATAACCAGCAAAATAGCAGCACGAGGTAAGTTGGGAAGATAACCCTTCAATGGCTGCTGATCTGGCTGGATAGGATGGATGGGATCGCTGGGATGGATGGTGTTGCTGGTCTTGTTGGGATCGATGGCTGGCTGGATAGGATGGATGGGATCGCTGGTTGGTCTTACTGGCGAGAAGAGCAGCTGGTCCTGGATCAACTGGTTCTGCTCGGGCAACTGGATCCCCTTAGAATAGTAGGGCTGGATCAAGATCATAATCGATTGGATCACTAGGATCAATGGCTGCTCTAGGTACCTATGCTACGGATGCCTTTGCTCGGTCAACCGGATCAACGTACTCTACAACGTGTGCTTCAACGACTGGTTAAAGCTAAGCAACCGGTTCTGGATCAAGGTACCTGGCTAATAGCTCTTTTAATATACAGAGTAAACTGGTGCTTACTATGGGTATGGATCTACTTAGACTGGATCTACTCCATCATATGGTTCAACCGGATCAAGATAAGAATCCACTGCTTAATCTACTGATGAATCAACAGAGTCGACTGCATAATATGGACCAGTAACTGCTGCTTATATAGATAGCTCAGAATCTACTGGATATGCTGTTAGATATACTGGTATTGGTGCTGGATCAACCTCTGCCTCTGATGCCTTTGCTTCAAAGGTACCTACACCCTAGCTTCTGGCTTATCTACTACTTAACCAACTGCCTCTCCTGCTGGATATGCTTACCCTGTAGACTATGGGTATGGATCTGGATCTGGGTGTGCTACTAGTGGTGGTAGGTCATAAACATGTGCTTCACCGACTGCTTCTACTGAAGGATCTGGATCTCGTTCTCTATATGATTGATATGATGGGTATGGGTCTGGTTCTTCGACTGGATCTACTAGACCAACAGCTTAATTACCCAAATAATCGACTACTTCACCTGGGTATACTAGTAATAGGTATGGATATGCTGCTGGGTCTATAGAAGGAACTGGGCCTCGCTTTCGATCACGACCATCAGACTCTGTCCTTGCCCTAGCTGTCCTAGCTTCTGCTGGCTCTGATGCCTATGCCTTTGTCTATGCCTTAGCTACTGATGCTTCTACTGGTACGGCTTCTGGAACAGCTTAATCGACTGCTTAATCTGGTTATGATGCTATCTTTGCCTCTGCCCATGCTGCTGTTAGTTCAACAAGATAAACTTAGTCAACTAGTGCTTATGGTTCTTATCCAACTGGTTCTTAAGCTATTGGGTCTACTAGTGGCTATTCTACTGGTGCTGGTGCTGGATCACGATCTTAAACGACAGAACCAACTACTTAGTCAACATAATAAACCACTGGATCAACTGGTGCATCTGGTTACGCTACTGCTTATGCTACTGGTACTGCTGCTAGCTTTGGATACTTATATGGATATGGATCTGCTACTGGATGATATGCTATTAGGTAAGCTGCTTATGCTGCTGCTAGCTTTGCTTCTTCGACTGGATCTACTGCATAATCTACACCCGTAACTGGAACTACTTATGCTAATGATGCCTATGCTTATGGTTAAGCAACCGACTCTATTGCTGCTACCTTTGCTTCAACCTCTACTGGTAGATATGCTACTACTGGTGCTAGATCATATGCTTAAACTGGTTCTGCTGCTGCTGCTAGTGCTGGTAGTGGATAAGCTACTCGTGCTGCTACTGCTAGATAAGCTGATGCTAGGTCAGGAACTGGTGTTACTGGTGCTAGGTCAGGAACTGCGACTACTGGTGCTTAGTAAACTGCTTAGTATTAGTCAACAGCCCCCTCCGGGCGACTGCCCTACTATGGGGCGACTGGATCTGCTTCAAGCTCTCTATCTGGCTTTGGGTCTGAAGGATATGGGTCAGAATCTCGATATAGAACATCTGGCTCTTAATCTCTATTACTAAATGCATAAGCTGGATCTTGCTCTCGATATGGAAGATCTGGATCATGCTCACGAAGGTATGGATCACGAGTATCTGCCTTTGCTTCTCCCGTTGCTTATGCTGTTGCTGGTACTGGTGCATCTGGGTATGCTTAAACAACTGGATCAACATAATAAACTGATGAACCAACATAGTCTACTGTCAGATCATTCACTGCTACTAGGTATAGGTATGCTTAACCAACTACTACTAGATCTTATACTGGATAAGCTGCTATTGGTGGTGCTGCTGGATCTACTTCTGTTTTATATACGTAAACGTATGCTTAAACTACCCTTGCTTCTGTAGCTTATGGCTATGGGTATCGATCTGGAACTTATTAACCCGGTCCTGCTCCTATGAGCTTCTCCTGCTTGTACCTATACCTATGCTTATTCCGTTGCCTATGCCTTAGCTGCTGATGCTTATGGGTAAACACCTGCTGCTGGTCCTGGAAGAGATGCTGGTAGCTGTGCTGGTTATGGGTAAACTTATGCTACTTCCACTGCTTACTCTGTTGCTTACTCTGCTTAATCGACAGAATAAACAACTACATAACCTACTGCTTCAACGACTGCTTAATCTGGGACTGGAACTGGTACTGTCTCTGCTACTACCCAAGCTTCTGCTGATGCTGCTGGTGCTGGTGCTGGTGCTTAAACTACTGGTTCATCGACTGGTTGAACTGGTTCAAAGTAATCACCTGCTTAATCAACGGCATAAACTAATGGTGCTGGGTATCGATCTGGAACACCTGGTGCTGGACCAACTTATGCTTCAACGACTTAATCAACGACAACATGAACAGCTTAACCTGCTACCCTTGCTTCTAGTTCATATGCTTACTTTGCTACTAGTGCTACTGCTGGATCAACATACTCAACTGCTGTAAGGTATGCTGCTGTTGGATCTGGTACTGGATAAGCTACTGACTCAACAAGGTCAAGGTAAGCTAGCTCTGCATAAACGACAGAATCAAATGCTTCCCTTTAGAATAGTAGGGCTGGATCTGGTTAATCAACAAGATCACCTGCTTAATCGACTGCTTCACCGGCTTCTGCATCTTTAACTGCTTATGCTGCTGGTGTTGCTATCTTAGCTACTGGTGCTTCCTTCTTTCATATATAGGCAGGCTCTCGATCTCGAAAGTAAGAATATGGATCACGAGAATCAGAAACGGAACATCATCCAACCCTATATGGAACCTAGTGGAATACCCTATATGGACATAGTGGAATAGACCTAGTGGAATAGAAGGGTAGGGTAGCCACCTTAGCATAGGTAGTAGGGGTCAATAGTAGCAGTAGTGGTGGTTTAGGTGCATATGAGCGTTAGCCACCAACCAGGTCCGACGAAATTTCCAAGTCTTTCCAGGTCCTATAGTAGCAATCATCAACGGAATAAACTGACTCAACATCTGCTTCTGGGTTTCGCTTATCAGAAACTGGATCTCGACCACGAAGATCAGCAGAATCCCGCTTACGAACTGGATCTCGCGGTGCGAAGGTATGGATCTTCGGCTCGCTCTCTCAATTCAGGCTAATGAAGGCGGCGATCTCGAAGAAAAGCCTAATTTGCCTCTCGGGGTTCTTTACAATCTTCATCTCGATAACGATCATCAGTAACTGAATCACACTCACGAACATAAGAATTTGGATCTCGATCACTATCAACAGAATAAGCTGCTTAACTCACGGCATAATCAACAGAGTCTACTTAAAACTGCTGAACCAACCGAACCAACTTCTGCTGCTGAAATGACTGCTGAAACTGCTGCTGGAGAGAAGTAATTGGATTATTCATTGAATATGACATTTAGTTTTATGGAGCTCTCCTATGAGCTTACAGCTTCGTCTGTACAAATTTGTCTGTGCAACTGCGCATGGCCCTGGTATTGTCACTGTAATGCTCGTTGCACGAGGAACACGAAGGAGGATTTCGTCACGGTGTCATTCCTTTCGTAGTGAGGGTAAGGGGGCTTCCCCAGACATGAAAGTGATTTCACAGAGATATGGGTTAAACCTGCTAAGGGCCATCCTTTCTATGCCACGGTTGGCAGTGACCCACCGACAATAGTGAGCCACGCCCCATACCCATCTCAACCCAGCCAATTAGATTCTTATGAATAACACAGATGCATCGCTCCGATGCAAAGAAGGAGGCAACTGCAGAGGGGCTTTCTACTAGAAATTGAGACGGGTAAGAACGCTCGTCGTATCCGAGATAGGGGATCTTTTCATCCTGGTTACCCGGGACAATCTTTTCAGATTCATTCCTTGGGACAGACAAAGACCATCCAGCAGAACTTGTTCAACTACTTCTTGCTGGGGAAAACCCAGTCGCCCTACATCCAGCAGTCAGTAGGCACAATCCCGTGCAAACAACACACCAACAAGGGAAAGACCAGAAGGAGGTATAACCTCATGCATCACATCCCTTTGATCCTTCAGTTCATGTAGTTGGATATTATGGAGATAATTCAATCAATGGGGAACCCCCTGTGTTGAGTGTGCGTGGACGTGGGGAGACACACTTTGTCCTAATAGATTCCAGAGTATTCTGTTTAAGACACAAGGTAGTCCTACGGGTGACCTCCGCCTGCATCCAATCTATCGCTTTTAGACTTACTTTGTTCATCATAGATAAGAGAAGGAACAAGGCGCTGTCCTGATCAATACGTGGGCTGGGTTTCGCAATGCCATATGCCTATTGGAAGGGTGGGCAGGTAGGATCCCGTTCCCGAAAGCCCTTCCTGGTGTCAGTCCTTTTATTCCCTATATCCTCCTCCGATGCTCGATCAAGAACTAAAAGATATGTGACTTAGAGATTTTCCAAATAGAGTGATTGTGCACCATTTCCAATACCCCGTAAGGCTAGAGCATTTTCATGTCCATCAGATTAGAGCTTTTTGACAACCTCTGTCGATAGAAAATATTGTCTAAAGAGATTTCTTTCTTAAACAGAAAGTCCTGATGGTGCATTAGGGACTGCTTTTTTAATGTAAGGATGTCCCAACTCAAAGATATTAGCACCAGTTCAAGCTCCTCCTCTAGTAATAGTAGTGATAGTCTGGTCAGTTTAACCCATATCTAGTTGAGACTCTCAATTGATTAGGTTTGCTGCTCTCTATCTATTTTGATCTTCCCATTTGGTAATCAAGTCAGGGAACTTTTCACTGGCATGGGTATTAACCCTGCAATATGAACACCAAGGTCTCCTAGGTAAAGGACAATCACGGGCAAGATGTCATACCTCATCACAATTATAGCATCTAACCGGTCCAACTCTTCCTCCCATCCTACCACCTTGGTATCCACCACCACCCCTTCGACTTCCTCCTCCTCGAGCTTGTGAATTGTGGGCTACTCTAAATGTAGTTATATCTAATCTGTAAGCCAAGGCATTGATAGCCCTGCATTTATCTATCATATGGGATGAAGTACTACAGAATTCACAATAGACTTTATGAGGAACCAATGAATATTTATTCAAAATGGGATAGTGTCATGGTTTCCATATGCCCTTCAAATCTCACAGAACTCGTTTCCTGACTGAGAGCCCTAAACATTTTGGAAAGCAAGGTGTGGTGTAGTCTTGTGAAAAGGGTAGTAGCACCGACTTGTGCAAGTCCACCTGTAGGTGGTCCTTTAAAAGGTGGTATAGGGGGGTTTGGCACAACACCTCCCCACAACCTTGGACACTATGAAGCCAACCATCCTTCTACATGGCATCCAGTACACCACACCTGAATGACCCTTCCAACCTTTTCATTCAGGGTAAGATCAACTCTTGAATCTTATTTATTAATGATCAATTGGATTCTAGAACTGAGATAGATCTGGAGCTGTTCTAGAATTTACCACAAGAGAGCTACTTGGATATCCAATCATGGATTAAATCCTCATAGCTTGCTCCAAAGCATCTCTAGGAGTCTAAATCTTCTGTTGCATCAGGGGGATTCTAGTCAAAGGTATCAACCCGCCATTCTTTATGATGAGTGTCATGGATAGGGAATGTGAGTCTAGCCATCAGGTCTCAGAACTTTAGGGTAGACTCCCATGGAGACTCTCCATCCCTCTGCTTAATCTATTTTCACTCTGAAATGGTTACCTAAATCAGAGCTCTGATTTAGGTAACTTAAATTAAGAAATAAATTGCTGCTTGACCTCTGGTAAAGTAAGTGCTACTCCTCTTAGTGGGTTAGCAATCAAATTCATATGCCACTGCAAAGCCCTCCGTAGTCTTAAATTCTCCCAATTTGGTGAAGCAGCTAGAATTCTTTTTGCCTGCTAGATGGAGTTACAAAGGAACCAGTGCTGTTCCACATCATCTGTTCCCCGTCCCCAGAACTCCGGATAGCTCATGGGGGATTCTCCAACATTTCCCGCCATCACACTAGGAGTGAAACCTACTAATACAAATCCACTAGGACCAGGATGAGAAATCAAATTCTGGCTCAATGTTGAACCTGACTTACCAACTCCTTGATTACTACTAGGTTCTTATATACTACTACCCTGATTACTTCCGGTCACTGGAATTCCACTCTGCCCACTATTATTACTCACACCTTGTACTATAGGAAAAGAGAAAATAGGGGTTCTGCTAGGAAATACCTTATGTGTTATAGGAGCTTGAGGAGTGGTTGGGTCTGATCTGGGTTTGGCTATGAGCGTAAAACCTTCATAAAATTGGTGTCCTCTTCTTGAAACAACTGGTCCACATCCATGATTATGTCGTATAGTTGATTGATAGTGTCATATTTGTCTGCATCTTCTGGCACAAGCTGTTCCATAATATCTTTAGAGGTCAGTTCTACATCATCAGTCTGGATGGATACATCTACCCTCATTACCTCTCTGTCTCTTTCCATTGATTCCATTGATACTCCTTCACCCCAAATTCCTCATAGTGGTCTTCCTTCCAAAACTATCCCTCTCTCTCTCAACCCTGAGCTGGCTAACTCTCCTTGTCTTTTCAATTTCTGCAACTCCTTCAATCTTCCCTCACTGCTATCCTCGTCGCTGATCTCCTTCTACAAATTGTAAATCCTCTTTATAACCACCTGCATCTGGTTCTTCCACCACCATGGCCACCCTCCTAAGAAATCTTTCCTCCCTCACACTAGTCTCCGAGTCACCCCCATCTTGTAGTCTCTCTACATTCCACAACCTACTAGCACCATACGAACCCACTCCCCATGGTGTAGCAAAATGAATCTACCAAGTTGAATGGAGTAAATGGCAGCAATCCCTCCTCTACCAGAAAAATCTTAATCTAAAGGGGGATTTCTCATACCAATCTACCTCGAGCTCCCTTCGGTTTAAAGATTGCCTTTGCTCGACTGGTTAAAATCCACAACAAACTGTGTCATGAATGCATCCACAATATTCTCTACTTCAAAATCTATAGCTCACGTGATTTGATGATCTACCTGTTGCAATGTAGCAAGATTCGAAACAGTCCAAGTCCATTGAATAGTCCTCTCTTGTTGGGCCCTATACTCAGGGGATTCTGCATGCAAGTCTCTTCAGCTACTTATACGAACTCACAGGGAATTGACACAAAAAGAATTAATACTAATCCTTTGAAGGTCCATAATATAGGAGAAACTCTTTACACACCTGAGGATCCCATTCATGCAACTCAGCCTCATGTAATCCCAAATCTTAACACCACTTTTCCCACCAGTTCCCAATCTCATACTTCTAAATCCCATGACTCATCATACAAGTGTCTCCTTAGAAAGAATAGGTCCCAGTAACATCACCATTTTTGTGCATTTGATCGAGACCAGGGTTCTCGTAGGTTACCAACAAAAGTTTCCACAGTAGTCTAGATGAGCTGGCATTTTCAATCTTCCTGAAGGGAAGAAGGTGCTAAGTAATAAATAGTAAGAAAGTGGGACACTACGGGGCGATTCGACATTTCGGGTGATGGATTTATGGAGTCACAATAATAGAGAATAGGGCCACTTCCCACCTTATTAGAATATAGGAATCGATCTAGGATCTATCGGCGGATCTAGGATCGGGAGGCGGATCGCCCCGGTTATTCGGATCGGCGGATCTGCAACCTTAGTTAATGAGAGGCGGATCTAGCGATCGCCGGGACAGTCCCCGTGTCATGCTTTTTGAGCAGGACCTCTCCCCGTAACCTTTCTGCTTTTATTGAGCTCGTACGAGGCACCCTTTACCCCTATGAGCGGAAAGTGGGACACTACGACAATTTCTGGCTGGTTCTGGATTGATGCGATTTTCGGGTGATGGGTGCACTTCCGGGGCATAGAATAGTAGGGCATATAAAGTATCCATTTCGAGCTAGGATAATAGAAAATAGGGCCTGTGCTCCACTATGAAAAGGGTGGAACGAGGCTTCCTACTAGATCATGTTACGTATAGAATCTGCCTTGCCTCTATCGATGCTGGTTAGATAGGAATAGTAATCAGTTAGAAGGGTAGGTTGTTCTGTTCAAACTGTATCTGATCCATCCTTCCCTGCTTCCATCCATGCTGAACTCCTTACTTAAGGGGGGCTTGTTCGGTAACTCCTGGTAAAAAGGTTCTCCTTCGCCCCCCGCGCTCTGCTGTTGTTAGGCCCCTTCAAATTCTATGGCGGTTGCCCTATTATTATATTATTCTGTTCCGTTCAAACATTATTCCATTATCCGGGAATCGAACCCTGACTCCCTTCTTCTTTCAAGGGAGGTAACCACACTAATCTATGAACGTAATACCCCACCCCTTCCTTCCATCGATCAATCCATCTCTGCTTCCATCTCTCCTTCCGATCTATTGATCCTTCCCTGATTAATTTGAACTAATCTATCGATCCTTCCCTGATTAATTTGAATAGAATATTTGTCCCGGCTAGTTCAGTGAAAAGAGTTTCCGTTGGTTAGTTGTGATGTGGGACTTTACCACCGTCCCAATACGCCAACTAGTTAACCCTAAATAGAAGAATAGCATAATCCTCCTCATCGGCTAGTTCAGTAGAAAGAAAATGTTGTTACTTGTCTTCCTTCGTTATTACCGATTGTCAAGATAACACTTGTGGAGTTAGGCAAGTTCCGTTTAAAGTATAATAAGAATGTATCCTTGTTTGGATAGGCACAATGGGGGCCGCTTCCTTCCATCGATCAATCCTTATCCCTTCCCTAATCTTTCTATACTAGAATGAATATTCGTGCTCCCTTCCCTCCTTGCGGTTGTGACTCTCCCAACCGGGTGGCTCGCATGGTAACTAGTGATGTTCTATCTAAGTTATACATTTGTGTGTGTTTCCACCCGCACCTTGTTTGGCCAGGTACCCATATAATTTGAAGGGCCTTCCGGTTGTTAGGCCCCTTCAAATTATATGGGCATTCCATCCTTAATTCGATCCTTGGTTTCCCGAGGGATAGAACAACTACTATGGAAGGGCCTAGACTAATCTAGGGCAGAAGGAAGTAAATGAGTTAATAAGGAAAGCCCATAGCCCTACTATTCTCAAGGTAGGGCAACCGGTCGATCCACCGAGCATCAATATAGTTGTTTAGGGGTGCACCCAATTATCTATCGGAGGTGGAGGCTGTATCTTGTCGAAAGGAAGGTCTTACCATCAAGTTCAGGATGTTGGGCCATCGTTACCACCCGTAACCCCCGATCAAGGAGAACTAGAACTAGAATTCTTACTGATAAACTAACAATAGTTCTCCCACCCGCCCCCTACAATTCTATGGGAACTGCTTCTGATTAGAACTAAACTAAACTAAACTAAACTATATGGCGCAGCCGGCAGCCGGCAGCCGCGGTGGTTGTGCCCCCCCTATAGTAGTTGTTCGGCAACCGGGCACCCCGGCCGCGAGCCCTATTATTAGATTATTCAACTATAGTCTCTTCCACCTATCCTTCCTCCCCCCCCACAACATTATAGGCGGCATGTTACGTATATAATCTCATAATCTGTGCGTGGATGGATGGAAGGAAAGAAGCAAGAGCTCATCGAGGGCCCCCACGCACTCTGAGATAGATAGATAGAGAAAACATGTGCTCAGTTCAGCTGAAGAGGCCGGGCCGGTTTGGTTTCCTTCTTATCAGGAAACCGGCTCGCCAATGAAACTGCGATTAAAGGGAGGTTAGGTTTCCTGATAAGATGTCCCGGCTACCCAACTCGCTGAGCGAGACTTGAAACTGTCTAGGGCCTGGGTTCGGCTTTCTCGTTCTGGCTCGACGAGCTACCCCCGTGAAAAGGCAATGGCGAGCGTACCGGGGTAATTGCCGAGCGGGGCTGAACCACGCCAAGTCTGATGAGAACATTAGGGCCTTTGGTAGAAGAGAAAACCACCTACTAAAGGATAATGTGGTGGAGGGCAACCTCATTCTTTCCGAGCTTCGCTTCAAAGCTCCCTAACCTAATGAATAGGTGGCTCTGAGCAGCCGACAGAGATAAGCCCCATTCAATCCATTCAACTCACTTTATTTATGGATCGATTGGGCGCGGGGTAGCAAGCTCGGGCCCTCTCAATTATTGGAAAGAGTTCAAGGAAGTAAGAGAGGGTCCTTCTCAACTGCCAGCCACTTGTGGTGTAAAAGCGGGGTATCTTTCAAAGTTGAATAACACCGTATAAGGGTGGAAGGCTTTAGATTCTATAGATAACTTGAAACAAGGGACCTTCCACTCAACCTTCCGCCTCGCATCCGCGAATTCCCGGTCCGTACGTCGCTTCAAGTGAGCCAATGTAGGTCGGTGAGGGTAGCCTACTGGAGTTGAGAGAATGAGTTCCAGGGTGCGCTCCAAGGGTTGAATGAAGGCCGCCCCCGCTACGGTGGTCTCGAGGCGGTCACTATTGCTATCGGAAAGGTATGACAAAGTTTTTATTGATTGATTGATCTTGCCAACCCTACCCTCCTAACGCCAACCCTCCTGTAGTAATTGACTCTTCTAATTATTGACTAGAATCTAGTAGGGTACGTAGGGAGGTTCAAAAAGTTGTTTCTACTGGAATGCCCAACCCCGCAAGTGGTTTCTTGGCAAGTACGTTTAAGGGAAGGATGGAAAGGGACAAAGGTTTTTTAGACGGATCGGATCTGGCCAGTGGGTGGGAGTGATGTGACGTAGATGATCAGTGGGGTATCACCTTCCGATAACTGGGAAGTATGGGAACTATAGCTAGAATTGTCCCATGTGATCAGGAATAGGCATAGAGCGAACGCGACTTCCCGGGAGGTAGGTGGTGCCGGGTGGGTCAAAGAATTATGAAAACTTGGGCCCTCCCCTTTCAGAATAATAGTAGGGCATTGGAGAGAGAACAATAGGATTGGGATGGGTAGGGGTCATGTTACGTATATAATCTGGTGCACCGGTCCCCTTACCCTTACCCTTACCCTTAGCCCTTAGCCCTTAGCCGTAATGCTTCATTTAAGATTACGGGAGGACCTTGCTCTCACTGCATTCGCCCATTCGGCGGGATGACCTTCCCCGTAGGGGTAGGGGTAGGGGACATGAAGCCCATTATTCTATAGCTATAGGTTATCCCTCGCCATAGCCATTTTAGGGCGCACATTTCATTAAGATTACGGGCCTTTCAAAACTCTAGGCTCACCTTCACTGCTTCAGATTCCGGGATAACCTTCATTCAATGTGCGGTGTAGGTTAGGGTCATTGATTTCGGTCACTTCACCAGTCATGTCTGCGAGAAAAATGATCAATTGATCGATGGTTTATTAGCTAAATGGCCCATAGAATAGTAGGGGGTCGCTTAGAAAGTCATGTCTGCGAGAACAATGATAAATGGAGAGAGGGGTTATGCCGGGGCCCCTACTATTCTATGCCCCTACTATTCTATGGTGGAAGAAGATCTATTCCATCTGATGTTTCGACTTCTGCCGGAATTGAGCACCAGTGCATTGCTGCGTGCATTGTTCGTTCCGGGACCGACCAGGTGTGTGTGATATAATGCCTGTTCCCGGCGCTCGGATCGGAATACATATTTGGTTACTTCGATCGGTTACTCCCCCATATGTGCTTGCCTGATGCCCGGGTGGTTGCTACAGGCGTTAATCGGTATTCCTGGATATGGTCGTTGGTTCGACTAAGAGAAGCACAAGGGAGGAGGTGGCACCAATCAGATAACAGATAATCCAAGGCCCCTTACTATATTATTGTCGACCAAATCATTTGATCTCCTATTTCACGCAGTAGCCGGCCACCAGAAGCAGAAGCGGCGAGGACCGGAGTCGATCCTTTCTCAGGAACTCGTGCCCTCTTACTCATTACCGTTTATCCCACCAACTCGATCTATGCCAGCCTTTTTTAGCAAAGCCTGGAGAGCGGGATCGGAAAAGCTACAGGTCTGCTTTAGGAACCAACCAATAGGAATTGACGAATCAAACGTGCGTATGAGGGCGGGCGGTAGCACACTTCAATTGATATGACGTAAATAGATGGAGTCAAGCGGACCCAGTCGAACCGATTCACCCGGTCCTTTGAATGAACCCCAGTCTTCACCATCGTTCGATACAACTGCCATTCAACCCCGTTATTCGGGCGGCTTCTAATGACTCGTTACCGGGCGGACAGGTGGAGGAGTTAAGGAGGAAAGAGTTGACCTCGTGCCAGCAGAATTGGGTTTTTTTTCTTTATCGTTTTAGGATGGGATGGAGCATCGGCTGCATTGATTGCAGACATAAATGCCTATCTATACCGGAACATGTGCTTCGCTCCGGGCTCGACCAATCAAATAAATAGCCTGCCTATGCAGGGTGGGTCGGATGATGAGAAGCCTCGGTTGGGGAGTAAGGAAGCGACACCACTCGACTCCTATCAAAACTGTCTAAACTATACCCCCCACCCAGCCCAAATAAAATAGCGGGTTGGAACTAGAGTTTCCCTCCATATAATTTGAGGGCTTGACTGCAGTGCCCTACTGTTCTAAGGATGCGCCAAATTAATTAGTCAATTAATGACGTTCATTAATAAACCCCCAGTCAATTAATTAACCTGCTGTAAGGGGCTGCTAAAATAGTTCTCAAATCGAGCTAGTCTCGCCCTCCTAGTCAAATAAGCTTGCTAGAGTAACCAAAATAGTGGCTAGAATCGAGGTGGGAGGGAACTATAGGGTGGATCTCGGCGGCCCCTACGGCGATCGATCTTTGTACGTCAAAAGGTAACAGGCTCTTGAAAACTCTGTTGGTTACGGCAACACCTGATTCTGACGACAATGACAATCGAGGCTGGGAAACACAGTGGTTGGATGCAACGGATGGACATAGATAGTGGCCGGGTGACGAATGGGGGTAGCAATTGACAAAGTGTACATTAAAGATCCAAACCAGTTCCGTGCGATCTGATCTCCTCTCGCTAACTGCCAGAGCAGCTCCATTAGATATCTCCTCTCCCTTGATCGATCGAAAACGATAATATGGTCCGAGCTCTCGCCTTCTACCACATGAAACCAGTAATGCGATATGATGTTTCATCTCTCAATCTTAATGCTATCTTTCATCTCTGCATCAAGAGTACCCCCACGACATTTTTCGGGATGAGAAGGGGCATTGGATATGTCAAAAACCTATCGCCCTTCTCTACCTCCCACCCACCCCGCCTATAGAATGGTAGGGGCAATCTCAAATAGTTATAGAATCGCCCATATAATGTCGAGGGGAATAACCCACCCCCCATCCACGCTTTGAAAACTTTTTGGCAACAATACAGAATAGATCCATAGTTCATTATCGGGTTCATTCCAAAGCCCCAATATAGCATCGGAACTGCCAACTGATGAAAGCCGTTCGAAAGCCGCCATCATATTGCGTTGATCCATATATAGTTCCATAATCAGTCGATCTCGCAATGGAGTGCAATTGTTTTTCAAGAGCATGTGTTCCGTCATTCTTTGTAGTTCTAGGCTTTGCTACAGCATTTGCACCGATAGTAGCCTCCTCGTGATGTTCTAACATTGGACAGTGTTCTAGTTCCACCACCAGCGGGGGAGGTCGCAACTGTTGATCTACTTGACCTTACTAACAGAATCTACAGAATCAGACTCTCGCTCTTCTTTAATAATAGCTGCATCGTCAGGATCTCGCGAACTGGATCACTATGTTGCGGTCAGAATAACGCTTACGAAATTAGAGGCATCAGACTATGCATCACGCTCATCAAGAACAGCAGGAACTGGATCTCGCTCTCGAACTGGCGTAGTAATTGGTCCATGAGCTAGGGCTGGATCTACTACTGTTGAACCTGGAACTGCAATTAATAAGCTTCTTTCTCTGTTCCTGCCTTTGCTGCTGGTTTTGGATCCCCATATAGATAGAGGGCTCCTGCTGCCTATAATTGGTACCGTAGATATACCTGCCTTTGCTAGTGGTGGTGGTGCAAAGACTGAATAGAATAATTGCAACTGGCTCTGAGACTGGAGGATCTGGAACATCCGGATATGCAATTGAAGGATCTATAACTAGAAGGGATGCTACTAGGTCAAATGTCTATGTCTCTATATACGCTTCATCTTGAACAGAATCTACCGGATCAACTTGCCCGGCAAAACGTGCTTCAACTTAATAAGCTACTGGTTGGGATACTTCGCTACTAAGTGGAAGACCTATAGCGGGAGGGTGGGAGGAGATAAAGGGACCTCCCACCCACCCAACTAGAATTGTTCTGAAACCGGAACAACCTCTGCTGCTGTTGGATCGACTGTTGCTGGACCTGGAACAAAACGAAGGTATGCTGCTGGCTATGGAGCTACTGGTCCTGGGTCTCGATCTGGTCCTTCTTCTAGTCCTGCTCCTGCGTATATTGGCCCCCCCACCCTGGATCTCGATCTGGAACTAGCTATAGAACAGGTAGGGATGCTGCTAGGAAAGAAGCTACTGCCAGATATACTACTACTAGTGCTGGTATTGGTGCTGGATCAAAGACAACTATCTTTCTTTCGGTGATGGGTAAACTACTGGAGATGGTGCCAATGCAGGGTGGGAAGGGAAAGAAAGCTGCTATTCTAAACCTCCGGAACTATAGTCCCACCCAACCCGGAACTAGAATTCCCTACCCACCCATGGGCCCACCCCTGGTGCTTTTTGAGTCTTTGCCCTATTATTACGTGCTGCTTCTTCTCCAACGCGCCCTAGGTGGTATAGGCCTAGGTGGTATAGGTTCCTCCCGCAGCCCTGAGCGATATATGAGTGATAAGTGTAGGTTATGGAACTAGATCCAACTGCGATTCCTGCCACACCTTTCACTTCTAGGTCTCGATCTGGAGCTGTTGGATCTATGGCTGGATTTGGATCCCAAACAAGGTTAACCACTGTGCACCTTTGCTGCTTTCTCGGTTGCCTTTCCCGTTGCTATAGCTACCTCCGATGAACTCTGTTACCTTCGCCTTTACCACTGATGCCGGGTCAACTAGCACTTAAAAGCCGGATCGGCAGGCCTGGAACCACCATTTATCCCACCCAAACCGGCACAGGTTGAAGCACCGGAAGGGAATCACCATTCATTTGCGCATACCATAGCTACGGCCCTACTATTCTAAAGGGGGGTGGGCCGGGGGAAATAAATAGTCGAGAACCTCTGAAACTGACTCTGCAACTAAAGGTTCTGGATCGACTACTGAATAAAGTGCCCCTACTATTCTATGGACTGTCTGTCGAGAATTGGCCCATGTTATGGTAATAATGGTAAAGAAAGAAGCATGGGGAAGAATACCTATTATAACCCCCATT
This sequence comes from Cryptomeria japonica, assembly GCF_030272615.1. Classification (NCBI taxonomy): domain Eukaryota; kingdom Viridiplantae; phylum Streptophyta; class Pinopsida; order Cupressales; family Cupressaceae; genus Cryptomeria; species Cryptomeria japonica. Next base: position 6,014 of record NW_026729742.1, on the reverse strand, counting down.
GCGTAATGAGGGTATGAATCAATGGTCCCAATGGATAGCATTGGTAATCCGATCCCTATCGTCCATGAAATGACAGATGACTGAAAACACCAGATCATAGACTAAGGCTCGCTAGCAAGTGATGAGGTAAATCGAGATGGTTAATTACACAAAGGGTAAACGTAGGGTTATCCCCTTACCCTCCTACCTAAACTTCGCATACGCATAGTGGACCAAGGTTGTGGGTGAGAATAATAGACATCACCACTTTAGGGAACAAAGAGACCCCCTCCCATGGAATAAGCGAATAAGCAATATCGCTGAAGAGCAGCCCGGTTAATTACAATTCTATGGGGGTTAATTAATTCTTCTTCTAACTTATTCTATCAGGTTTATCCTTAGAACAGTAGGGCATTGATTAATTGACGTGGGAAACTATAGTTGGATGATGGTTCCTAGGCAATGGAATACATTCGACCAACATCAGCGGGTAGGTCAGGTTCCCCTGCTCCCGGTTGGTCCTGACCCGACTGAAGCGGGTGAGAGAAGTACAGGAAGTGATCCATGAGCCGGGCATAAAAGTACGTCGGGTGGAGGAGCCCCACTATAGAAGCGGGCAATTGGAGCAGGAGGTGAAATAGACAGTCGATCGGCTGATCAATCCCTCTTCTTCGGGCATCCAGCTTTTCATTGGAAAGGTTCCGGGTAGGTATGGATTGGATGAACACTCAACTGGACGTAAAAGGCTTGATTCTATTCCTTTCCATCCACCGAGAACCAACCCAACCCCCCTACTATTCGGCTGGGCTATTGCTTCCGGCACCTTAGAATAGTAGGGCCATCAGAATAATGGCTTACTCCCCCGGTTATGCCCCCATAGAATTGTAGGGGGCTGGGGGCCTAACATTCTATGGCAGTGCATTCATAGGGCTAGGTAGTTGGCACCCGCCGATCTCTTTGAGAATCGACGCTCACGGATCGACAACTAGTTCCTTTCTCTCATGGCGGGTCGACCTCTCGTATCACATTCGGGTGGGGAGTCGGATACGAAAAGTGGGTCGGGAGAGATGAGGCGAGAATCCCACCGGCTTGTCTGGAAGGAGAGTTCGGGAGGAGATCTCATCATCGGTCAAGTGCTTCGGTTCCATCCACCCATGGGTCAATCAATCTATCCGAATCAGGTGGGGGCAACCACTTCCATTTATTGCGATGCAGCACTCGAAAAAAATCGCTCTTCGGATCTTTGGTCGGGTCGTCGAACGGATAGGAGATCGAATCCCACCATCTGTTCGAGGAAGGTTCTCATCCTTGAATTCCTCTCCCCTCCCAACCGCGGAAGAAAAGAGGAGATCGAATGCCAATTAGAAAGATTAATCAACAACAACTAATCTACTCCATAGAATGTCGAGGGGCCCTCCCACTCCGGCCGAATTGTAGGGCAATAGTAGGGCCGGTCGGGTCCCGTTCCTCTACGGCTTGGGTGGGCATCGGTCCCCTCGGTTCACCATTTATTCAACTCGAGGAAGAGGCCCCGGAATGACAAGTGAAGATCCACGGCTTCACCTCTCCCATTGGCAGATATACCGGTTGATTACTAGTTGACAGACATAGCCGAAAGGTAGGGGCTTCCGATCTATCCGACGACTCTCGCCCCCCCTACTCTAGATAGTTTGCCTATGCAGGGTGGGAGGAACATTATAGAGTAGGGGCGGGGGTGGTTCGAATCGCCCCCCCCATGCAGGGTGGGCCCCTACTATTCTATGGCATCGGAGGACTAATCCTATATCCTCCGTGTGTGGGGTTGGGTGGGGGGCATGGGCCCACCCCCGTCTTCCTATGAACCATAGGAACTGGGGCAGCAGGGTGGGAGGACTTTAGGGTCTTCCTCTTATTGAGGCACACTGCCATTATGGCAGCAGGGTTCTAAATGGCCCCTACTATTCTAAGGCTAGCGTATTCTAGCTTACTCTAGCAGGTTAATGAATTCCGGATTAATTCACTTAGAAATGAACACTATTGCTTTTCATTTCTCAGTCCCATAGCCTCCTCCCACCCCTAGGGCGAGCCGTTCATAACTATACCCCCCACCCAACCCCACACACGCCTGCACTCGATAGTTGCTATAATCGCCCATAGAATTGGGCGGGGCCTTAGAATAGTAGGGGGCCCTTCAAATAGTAGGGCCCAACTACCTTCCTATGAACACCCTGGAACTATTGCTTCCGGCAAAATAGTAGGGCCCACCCTGCAGAACAATTCGCCCTCATGCACACCCTGCCTGCAGGGTGGGTTGGGGATAAGAAGGGTTGGGCGGGAATTATAGTTCTCAAGTTCCCGGCACTATAGCTATCGAGTCCTTATTCTAGCAGGCTAATTAATTAACTAATCCCCCCCCACAAATCTATAGCCTCCCACCCTGCTGCCCGGGGGAACGGGCGACCAGAGATATAGATAGGGGCTCACTGCCGAGAAAGAGTGATGCCATACCATAGATAGTGATGCCACCATCTACCACCATCCACCAGACCATATATTCTATTCTATACGTGATACAACCAGCCCCTTTCTTTATAGAGTGGTGAGTGATACAACCAGCCCCTTTCTTTATAGAGTGGGTCATATCACGTATATAATGGATGGCCCTACTAGAACTAACTAACTAACTAACTCAAATATCGCAGCGGCCGTCCTACGGTGGAGTCTGGGGGCGGCTAGAATTTCGGAGGAAAAAAGTCAGCACTTATAGCGGCCCACATAAACACCCCCATTACTAGCAGCACTGCTCCTACTAATATGGCATTATTGAGGGGCGGCTGGTCCCCAGGTGGAGCTGTCAGTTCTTCCCCCGGTTGGGCCCCTACTCTAATTTCGGCGGTTCCCGGCTGGACAGCCCCCGGTCCTTGTAATCCTCCAATATATGGCGATAGGAGCGAGGATATCTCGCTCCCGATTATGCCCAATCCCACTGATAAGAGGGAGATGAGAAACCAGTCCCCAAGCGATAGAGGCCGAGGAGGAGAAGGTTCGAGGGGGCGGGGATTAGACTCAGGCGCCCCTTTTTCGCCGCTCCTCGACAGCGGCGTCTCCACGATCGGGTGGCCGCGACACGCTCTTCAGAGAGATCTGTCGGGGCATCGACCACTGTAACGAACTCCCTGGCGCGCTCCGGGAGCACTTCCTCACTGTCGCCTATCAATATCTTTGGGATGTTCCGTCTAACGTATATGCTTCCTTCTCCGTTAGTTAGATGCCCCTTCTAATAAACGTAGTAGTGGCATACTCCGGGATTCGGCGAAAGCTGTATCACGGAGATCTAGCTCCCAGAAATCGGCCGACGAATAGGCGCCAAAAAAGACCGGGGATAACCCACATTTCGTGTAAAGCCGGCCAAATTGGCCCAACATCGATATTAGGTTCCCGATTTGAGAGTTCTTACTTCCACACCGCACAAATAAATGGGGGCTGCCAACTGGCTTATGGTACTGACTCAGCTCTGATCCCACCCACTTCAGGATGGGATAGATTTGGTCGGTATTTTGAGAAGGCTTAGAAATTTCTTTGAGATAGAAACAGACCTGCGATCTATCCAGCACGGGCGATCTAGAGAGTACGAGATCTCTCAAAAGTTTCTTTGTCGAAGAGTACCTGGCGATTAATGCCGAACGTAGCCGGGGTTCTTTCACCACTTCCTCCCAATTCCGTTTTGAGGCCAATAGCTCGTACAATTCCTCGGTTTTGGATAGCTGCCCACCGTTGCTCTTTCTATCGAGATCAACCTCATGGTCCGGGTTGGAAATTAGACCCCGCACCAAATCCCAGCTCAGCACTACTTTTCCTTTACGAATATAACGCAATACCGTCTCCCACGATTTATGAAAGGATACGTTGAGCGAACCTCCACCAAACTCCGCCGGAAACGCGTCACGTAGAAGCCTTAAAGCATTCTATCGCGTCGCAGTGGTATTTAAGATTCCCACATGATAGTGCGACCCACCATCCTTATGCAGCTCGTCGCTAATCTCGAGTCGTTGGCACTCAAAAAGTTCCACTACACGGTTCACTATATCCAAAGGCGTAACCCCGGCCCGCTCACCCGCGATAGCGTTAATAATATTTTTGGACGCATATTACCGTGGCCAACTCGCGTAGTTGAAGGCGGCATCTCCTCCCTAAATTGTCCTTGACTAAACCCGTGGGTTTTTCTTGCGACTAAGAGTGTTAACGGCGTGTTGTGTCGCAATTCGGGTTTATCTATACTGCTCAAAATGGCTCTATCAAAAGATCTGTCCCAACCACTGCCTTCGGTAGATCCCAAACCTCTAGATCCATATTGAGTAGATCTGATTTCAGGCGCATAGGAGCTTTATCGCAAACAGGAGTAGAGACAGTGATAATACCCGTTCCAGATCAAGCTCCAGTTGGAGAACTGGTTGTTTCGCTCCCAGATCCGAATATAGATCATCCAACCGGCTCACCCACCTTATTATCTCTAGACCTCTAGGGTAAACCTAGGCCGACAACTTAGAGGAGCTCCTCTCACTACCTGTTATTGAACATCAAAATCTGGTCTCGGTCGCAAAGGAGCCAGGTCGGACAAAGCACACAACAACCCCTTTTGACCACCTGACAAAAGGACCCACCACCCATCACACCCAACGAAAGAAGCACATTTGAAAAAACAAAAAAAACAATCTCACGCAACATAACAGATCTCATTATAGTTGGGTGGGCCCCTACTATTCTATGGGGGAATGGATAAGACATAATGAAGAGTTGTTCGGGCCATTCCGGTGTCTATGGTCCCCAAGCCCAATGCATTAGTGGATTCTCACTTGTTCTTAGGAGTCCCTTAGAATAGTAGGGCATCAGTCAGTGTACTTCCGATATTTTGTTTATCCCTATCCCAGATTGACAATGACAACAATTCGCCGCCACTATACTTCCTCCTCCTGGGCACCCACCCTCTAGTTCCCCCCCGCAACATGGCATCAGCCCCATAGAATTGTAGGGGGCCCTCCCCCCTACTATTTGAAGGGATCAGTCAATTCCTATACTAGAAAATAGTAGGGAGCCCTTTACAAGCCCTTGAGAATAGTAGTAATTAATTCGGCCCTGGCTGGATAAACCTGCTAGAATGACGCTAGAATACGCTAGAATGACGCTAGAATAAGGTTCCGTGTGTGGGCCCCCCCCTGCAGGGAGGTATATTAATTGTGGGGGGCATAGTATCACCCTGCTGCCATAATGGCAGTGGCCCTTACAATCTATAGGGGGATTGTGCCGGTTCCTTCCAAACCTATTATGGAAATTTGCATGTATGCAGGGTTTCTCGGTCAACTGAATCCACTGGTGCTTATGTCCATGGTGCTCAAACGCCTGCCGCTGGTGGACCCGGAACAGCCCGTGCTGCTTCAGTGTGGAACCACTGACTCCAAGCAGGGTGGGTGGGAGGATTTGGCAGCGGCAACAGCGGCACAACAGCTTATAGTCGGGTTAGATTAATTGAAAAAACTGAGCAAAACAGTCTAACAAGCTGATTAATTGGGGTGGGCCCCTACTATTCTATGGCAGGAGGATTTGGCAGCGGCAACAGTTTCTAGTCGGGTTAGATTAATTGAAAAAACAGCGGATAATTTTGGGGGATGTGCGGACTCACCTAATTCTGTCATATGGGGCCCCCCACCCCCCCCTACTATTCTAAAGGGCCTATGTCCAGGTTACCCAGTGTTCCTTCCCTCGGGCTCGGGCTCGCCCCCCCCCGCTTCCTGAGTGTCCGTAGTGAGTATCCCCTGCATGCAGAGGGGTGACTCACTCTAGATTGAAAGAGGCGTGGGTCCCTGAAGTCGCCGGCACCTTTCGGTCGGAATCAGTGGAGAGAGACTTACGTCGAGTCTAGTCCAACTGACACACTGGTCTAACCATTCTTGCTCATACGGATAAACGAGAACCCGGCCGCCAGAGGACTATCCCAAGGTTGGTGTCACCCACGTCACTCGAGAGTCGCGTTCGCCCTATGACTAGTAAGATTAGGTGGG
>NW_026729741.1:0-41461 GCF_030272615.1 Cryptomeria japonica | reverse complement strand
TTTGTTGTAGGGTGGTGGATTGCGGATCCGACCTACAATTGCAGAGGACTAGCGTGGATCAATGGCACAAAGAGGAACTAGGAATGGTGGAGCGCGTGGGAATGCAGACCCTGTTGCGATGGAGATGTTGCGGGGAATAGCAGCCCGATTAGAAGTCGTGGAGATAGCCTAGAGAAGAGGCCGACATATTGAGGATGTGAGCTCAGATGAAGGAGAAGAAGCCCTGACAAAACAAGTGAACCTATCGGCAGTTGATCTGAAGGAAGAAAAGTTTTTAAGGGTTTTGAGTAGGGCGAACACTAAACCTCATTTTACCCCACTAGAATATGATGGGAAGTTAGATTCAGATGAATTGATGGATTGGATCTCAGAGATGGAGAAGTATTTTGATTTTGAAAACACTGTAGAAGAGAGGAAGGTGAAATATGCATGTACCCAGTTGAAAGGTCATGCATCTCTTTGGTGGGAGCATTTGCAAGTTGATGGACAGAGAAGAGGTAAAGAAAAGATTAAGACATGGGATAGGATGATTGCTAAGTTAAAATCAGAGTTTGTCCCGGAGAATTATCAAGTAGATTTGTTCCAGAAGTTGCAGAATCTGAGACAAAAGGAATCTAGTGTGAAGGAGTACACCGAAGCATTTTACAAGTTGAACATCAGATCTGGACATGTTGATGATGAAGTTGAACAGATTGCAAGATATTTGAATGGATTGTGGATGTCTATACAAGATGAACTTAGTATGATTAAATTGGAGAGTGTTGAAGAGGCTTACCAGTATGCAATAAAGGTTGAAGAGAAACTGAATAAAAGACATGAGCAGAGACAAAGAGGTAGAGGTGGAAGGTTTACCGGAGGAAGATTTCAAGGAGGAAGAGGATATACCAGAGGAAGAGGAACGAGTACAAATCATAACAAGGATAAGGAAGTGAGAAAAGAAGGTAATTCATATCGGAAGGATGATAGAAATTTCTAACGAAGGAGAGAACCAGATGGTTACTGGAATGAGAACTTTGGGAGACAAGAGAAGAAGACATTTAGAGGAACCCGCTTTAAGTGTGGAGGAGAAGGACACTGTGCATTTGAATGTAAGAAGACAAAGGCTACCAGAAGAGCAATAGTGGTGGAAGATAACCCCATTGGATCAGACAATAAACCAAAAGATGGAGAACTGTTGATGATGAGGAGAGCTGTGTGTTATACCAGAGGAGATGAAGAACCTGTTCAAGACCAGATCTAAGGTATCCAGTAAGTGTTGTAAAGTTGCTATTGATAGTGGTAGTTCAAATAATTTTGTTTCAGAAGAGATGGTGGATAAGTTGAAATTGGAGAGATTGAAACACCCTAAGCCTTATCAGATAGCATGGATCCAGGATGAACATAAGTTGTTAGTGAGTGAACAATGTTTAGTAGAATTGAAAATTGGGAATTATCATGATGAAGCTTTGTGTGATATTATGCCTATGGATATTTGTCATCTTTTGTTGGGAAGACCTTGACAGTTTGATAGACAGGCAATACATGATGGGAGGAAGAATACATACACTATTGTGGCCAATAGGATGAAGCAAACCTTGTTACCTTTGGAGGAACCTTTGAAGAATGAAGTCTGTACAAATTCCAGAATCTGCTTAGTAGATGGAAGGAAATTCATAGATGGACTGAGACATGAGAATGTGTGTTTTGCCTTAATTCCTAAGAAGACTGAGAGACCGGAACCAGAAGGAGAACACTCGGGAGAGATAAGAGATTTGCTGATAGAATATGAGGACATCATTTCAGATAATGTACCTGATAGATTGCCACATGTTAGAAGTATTAGTCATTGCATGGACTTAGTTCTCGGAGCTAGTTTGCCTAACAAAGCTACACATCGGTTGACACCAACAGAGAATGAAGAACTGAATAGACAAATGCAGGAGTTGTTGAGGAAAGGTTTGATCAGGGAGAGTCTGAGCCCTTGTGCAGTACCAATAGTATTAGCAACTAAGAAGAATGGAGAATGGAAGATGTGTACCGATTGAAGAGCAATAAACAAGATCACAGTGAAATACTAGTTTCCTTTGCCTAGGATGGATGACATAATGGACTGTTTGAGTGGAGCAAAATACTTTACAAAGATAGATTTGAAGAGTGGATATCATCAGATCAGGATCAGAGAAGGTGATGAGTGGAAGACAACATTTAAGACAATTGAAGGACTATATCAATGGTTGGTGATGCCTTTTGGATTGATTAATGCACTGAGTACTTTCATGAGGCTGATGAATGGGGTATTGAAGAAAATCCTGGGTAAGTTTGTTATTGTGTATTTGGATGACATTCTGATTTTCAGTAAGACAAAAGAGGAGCATTTGTTGTAGTTAAGACAAGTTTTGCAGAGGTTGAGAGAAGAGAAGTTGTTGATCAATATCAAGAATTGCACTTTCATGAAGGATGAGTTAGTCTATTTAGGCTTTGTGATATCTGAGGATGGTTTGAAGATGGACCCTAAGAAAGTGAAATCCATTGTTGAGTGGCCTACATCGGAAAGCATTGGAGAGGTAAGATCATTTCATGGGTTGGCTAGTTTTTACTGGAAGTTTATCAGAAATTTCAGTTCAGTTTGTAACCCTATGACTGAGACCATGAGGGGAGATCGGAAGGAATTCAAGTGGACCACCAGAGAAAACAAAATTTTTGAATTGTTGAAGCAGAAAGTGACTGAGCAACTTGTGTTGGCTTTACCGAATTTCAATAAGGTATTTCAAGTGGATTGTCATGCAAGTGGAACAACAATAGGAGGAGTTTTGAGTCAAGAAGGGAGAGCAGTAGCATATCTCAATGAGAAATTGAATGATGCCCGGAAGAGATATTCAGTGTATGATCAGGAATTTCATGCCATAGTTCAAGCCTTGAAGAAATAGAGACATTACTTGTTTCCTAAGGAGTTTATGTTGTATATAGATCATCAAGCTTTGCAGTATTTGAACAATTAGAGTAAGTTGAATCAGAGACATATGAGATGGGTAAAATTCTTGTAGAGTTGCACCTTTGTGTTGAAGCATAGAATTGGGAAATCTAACAAAGTTGTTGATGCATTGAGTAGGAGAAGGAATTTGCTGACAGAGATGAGAGTGACAGTATTAGGTTTTGAATATTTGAAGACCTTGTATGATGAAGACCTAGGTTTTGCAGAACCTTGGAAAGCATGTAGAGAACTGGTTATGGTTGATAGAAGCAAATGGTTGGATTATTTCATTCAGGATGGGATGTTATTCAAGGGAGTTCAATTATGCATACCTAAGAGTTCCATTATAGAGAACTTGATAAAAGAGAAGCATAGTGGAGGTTTAGCTGGACATTTTGGCATTGATAAAATAGTTACATTGGTGAGTGAGCAGTACCTTGGCCCCAAATTCATAAGGATGTTAAGAGATATGTGCAGAGTTGTAGAGTTTGTCAAGTTGCAAAAGCTAGTAGTCAAAATGTAGGATTGTATAAACCTTTGACAGTACTGGTAAGACCTTGGTAGGATATAAGCATGGATTTTGTACTTGGATTGCCTAAGTCACCGAGAGAGAATGATTATATATTTATGGTAGTGGATAGATTTTCAAAGATGGCTCATTTCATACCTTATAAGAAGACATTAGATGCATTGCATGTAGCAGACCTATTTTTCAAGGAAGTGGTAAGATTGCATGGATTACCTAAGAGCATAGTTTCAGACAGAGATACTAAGTTTGCTGGCTATTTTTGGAGAACACTTTGGAAGAAAATGAAGACAGATTTGAAGTTCAGTTCTACTTTTCATCCACAGACTGATGGACAGACAGAAGTAGTTAACCAGAGTTTGGGAAACTTGTTGACATGTTTAGTAGGAGATAAAACTGGAAGTTGAGATTTGATCCTTGCACAAACAGAGTTTGCCTATAACAATTTAGTGAATAGAAGTAACAGAAAAACACCTTTTGAGATTGATACTCGAGTGCATCCTAGACGAATAGCAGAATTGAGAGACATTAGCAGTGAAGACCGGAAGAGTTCAGAAGCAGAAGATTTTGCAGATCACATGGCAGCATTGCATATTCAGGTTAGACAACATTTGGAAGACATGAATAGCAAATATAAGTAGAAGGCAAATGAGAAGAGGAGACATAAAGAATTTGAATTTGGCGATGAAGTGATGGTATACTTGAGAAAAGAGGGATTTCCGGTTGGAACTTATAATAAGTTGCAAATGAAGAAGTTTGGACCCTGTAAGATTTTGAGGAAGTTCAATTCTGGAAATGCATATGAAGTAGAGCTACCAAATAGTCTAAGTATTTCACCTATATTCGACATTGCAGATCTTCATGAGTACCATGAACCAGAATTCAATGGGGACAGTGTTGTAGACCTTAAGAGACAATAACCTCGGAAGGAACCGAGTCAGATTGAAGAGATTTTGGACAATAGGATTGGGCGTAGTACCCAGAACAATCAGTACAAAGAATATATTGTGAAGTGGAAGAGCAGATCAGTTGAAGATTCATCTTGGATTTCTTAGGCAGAGGTAGACCACCTTGGTTTCCCTCTGACCCCAGCGAAAAGAGAGGCTCACTTTTCATTAACCCTGGATGTCTGATGCAGGAGAATCCCCGGTTCACAACAATCTTGCATCAACCAAAAACATTTTCTTTATGTTTTGTTTTTTGTTTGTATTTTCAGTTTTCCTTTGTGTGTGTCCCGGTTTTGGCTCACTGGATCCTGTGGAGTTGGATTCTACTTCAAGACTTGATCATCTTGTCAGACACAATGCACCACTGAGAGGGGGAGGGGGTGAATCAGTGGTTCTCAAAACTTTTCCTTTTGGCTTTCCTTTGAGGGTGACACCAGTTTGTGAATCAAGCACAAAGCAAATTTATCGGTTAGTACTGAAACTAACTCAAATACACACACACACACACACACAAGGAGACATCACATAACACCAGTGTATACGAGGAAAACCCAATGTGGGAAAAACCTCGGTGAGCAATGTTGTTGGAGTCTACTGCTCCAATCCAACCTCACAGTAAAACACAGTTACACAGTTTAGGGCACCAACCCAAGGAACTAGAACCCCTGACTTTAGGGCACCAACCCAAGGAGCTACAACCCCTAACAGATCTGTGGGATACAACTCAAAGGAGCACCAACCCCTGCACCGAGCTACAACTCAGTGTTCATAATGCAAACTGCAAATACATAAGTTATTATCATGTTACAAGTGAATCTTGCAACCTTATCAAATGTCTTACTCTGTCGGTGAAGTACTTCTCTCTTCTATCGACTCACTCTTCTTCCTGCTCTGCACCTGCTTCTACTCTGCTGGATTTGCACCTCACTCTCTGCACATCACCGGTTTTACACTCTGCTGGTGTAGTCACTACCGGTTCTTCTCTCCAACTGGTTGAAAGATTCAACCAGCTACACTCTCCTTCTCTTTCTCGTTGAGCACTCGGCTAATCTTGTCTTTACTTGCAAAAGTCTACAACTTCGCAATAATACAATATTCTCTCTATTCAGTAGCAACAAACAATAATACAATATTCTCTCTATTCAGTAGCAACAAACAATCTCTTAGGCCTTTTTACTTATAGCCCAGATTTCCCGCCAAACGCCAATTCAAAACTCAGGCGATTAGGGTTTCTTCACCATCTTCGAGACATACCAAATCCAATCAGATCTTGCAAGATCTGATCTTTCTGACATCTGAATGCATATTTCCACCATAGTCATGTTTCCTCGATCACACCCTTTACTCCTAGTGATTTTTTTTTTACCTTCTTTACAAATCCTTCGGTTAGTCACAAGAGATCTGTCGGGTTCTTTCCTTCATCGCCTCAATCTTCTCAATCTCTTAGCTGGGTCGTAGTTGTCTTTCAGACCTCGAGCCTCAAACCCCTGCAATCCTTCTGTAACATGTCCCGTGATTTGAGTGATTTTTCATTAAAGCTGACCAACCCCTGCAACAACCCCATCGTTGTACATTCTATCTTTATCCAATCACGGGTTTTCCATGTTGACTCCATGTCGACTGTCTGCGAGCTCGACACTTCAAGTCGGTCCAAGTAGGATCACCGACCAACCACCTTATCGGTTCCTCACTTCGACCGGTTTGCTAACCCTTCCAGTCTCAACCATTCTACCAGTTACTTTGTCATATCTACTCTCATCTTGAGCTGTCGATGGAACTCTCAAACCGGTCTCCAGACTGGTAAGTCCTAAGTATGCTCATTTCCACAAATGGGAAATCTTCTGCAACAACACCTTGCATATATAATCGATGGACTCATATATTGGTTACCACTTTTGATGACATCATGTCATTAACCTTCACAACACTCCTATCTTCTTTTAGATAGATCAGATTCCTATACTTACATTTACACATTCTTTCTTCCTGATCAAGGATGTTCCTTCCTCTACTGGTTTGTCAGGGTGACAAACACTTCAGACTTCCTCTGACTCTTCTGAAGATGACTGCAACTTCTTTCGGTGGGAGTCTTGTTGTTCTGCAACCTTATCGGTTCATTCTTCTCTTCCAGTGTTGAAGTGATTCAGATAACATTCTGCCTCTTCATCCCAAGTAACGGCTCACAACACTTCTCCACCTTTTCACACAAGTTAGGCACTAGCTTGTGTAGTGATGGCCTCTGAGGTCATCTTCCTTATCTTTACCAGTGTTCAGGAACACAAGGTGATATCCAAGATATCACATCCTATACTCCTTCATAACAGTGTTGCACATACATCTCTTCTACCGGTAATCATCCCATATCGGTTGACATCAATGACAACACAATGCCAACACATCTTTCTTGCTTTCAAACCGCATCTCATTTGGATCACTTTCCGGCAAGATATCGCTACCAGTTTCCTTGATAGTTTCTTGTTACTGGATGTTTCTTTCTTATCGGTTCCCTGAGACCTATTCTGGTGATCTACTAGAACCCATTCTGAAGCTTGTGGAGCCTTGGGTGTTGATCTCGATGTTTCTTGGCGTGTGGACGACCTTCTACGTTTCATCCTTTGGATTTTTTGGAGGAATCTCTTAGTGGAGGCCGACCTTGTTCATTTTGCACGTTAGGTCTTGTTCTTCGGGTTTTGATCCTTTTTGGGCCGACTAGATCCTTTGGATTGATATATATATATATAATCATGCTTTAGAATGTAATCAATCAGAGAATCAAGAAGTATCAGATAGATAGACTGTGCCTAGAAGATAGATCTTTCGATTCAAGGTCCAGGTGTGACCTATTTTACTAGGCTTGCGTGCTGGTATGTTGTAACCCGGTTGTTATCGGTTAGATGTAATCAAATTTCATGCAATAAAATTATAAGTTATGCATTGCCTCCATCATGTCTATGTGTTTCTGTTGTGTTTACTCTTGCTGACCGGTTGGATTGATCTCCTTGAGGACCCTCCTCACCGGTGACTGCTTCAATATCCCTACCCTTATTCCCACCAGCTTTGTTTATTTTCCACTCTATGCTTAGTTTTCCTATTTCCTAGCATTTTCTCATCCTTCCCACTAGTTGTCCTATGCCCTAGGTCAACTTAGTATTCATTTCTATTTGTTCCTACTTTCATAACACCCTCATAAGGTTACACCAATCTCCTTTTTAGATCCCTAATACTTGTCTAAACCTTCCCTATACCTTTTTTGTGCATCCTCTATTGCCAACACCCACCCTAGTATGCACAACACAACTTTTTTAGCACTTGATTTGAGCATTTTACCACTGTCCCCACTTTCACTTTAACCATTGTCCCAACCTTGCTTGCTTTGTCCTATCCTATTGCTTCTCTCTTTCTTTTCCTTTTACCTTCTTTTGATGCCAAGACTTGTTCACATCATTTTTCTTTATTTTATAATAATGTGTTATTTAAAGATGATGATATGCATTACATTCTTTCCATTTTGTCTATTTTATTACATCTTCCATAGAGCTTGATAATGATTCTTATACAATCATTTCTTTGTTTCTCCACTACACATTCTTGTTTTCTTTGTCATACATATCCTCCTTGTTGTACAATGCTATATATTATAGATCAATTCTTCGATAACACATGGGATGCATTTTCTAGTGATTAAGTCACATATTCCCCCTTCTACTAATGATTATCTTATACAAAGTTACATCTTTTATTTCTTATTCTTATAACTTTCTAATCATTCCTACATTTTCTAATCAAGAGATCCTTTATTGCATGTACAATCTTTTTTATCTCGTGTATGCATTTTGTTATGATGAGAATGTTTTCCTTCTTCCTTTCATAGTACTTTAAAATGTGATGCTCTTAATTCTTTTAATTGATGTACTATGTTTTTTACCTCCTATGAGTTCATGAATGCATTTATTGATCATCGGGAACATATATAGACATGTCTAAGCCTCTTATTTCTTTGATTGAAATATCCAATATACAATAATTTGTTCCTACTTTTGATATTCCCCTCCTAAGGTTTGCATATGTTGCTCCAACCCTACCCTACCTACCCCTCTTTCCTTTTGGACCTATAAAAAAAAGTGGTATGAGATGTTCCTTCTCCAACCTCTCTTACTCTTACGACTATCACACAAGTGACCTTTTTGGGCATAGTCACAATGCAACAAGGAAAATTCTTTACATTCAACTTCTCTTCCTTCCATTATGCACTTTCCCCTCCTCCCCTTATCTTTTAAAAGTTAAAGGGATATGACATTACTAAACAACTACAATCTACACAAGTAAAATTCTTATCTAATTCAATATTCTTCTACATGTAAAAAGCACTTCATCGAGCCTTACAAACAATCTCTATCCAAGGTTGCTTCAATACCTAAGTCCCTTCCTTGCAATGACATAAACATTATCTTTCCTCTTTCAATATTGCTTCCACATTAGTAATCCATGAGAACCAATCTTTCATGATTGTTGTGGACTAACTAGACTTGGAATTAAATTTTCTTAGGTAGATAGTATTTCTAGTCTTAATACATGTAGGATAGATTTCAGATACAACATAAAAATTGATACCTCTCATTTGCAAAATTATAAGGTACAAATTAAGGGATTTGATAATATTTTTTGAGACTTGTGGCTCTATTTCTCTTCCCATTTTTGTTGGCCTTGTTACACATCTCACGTTGTTCCATTTTATGCTTATATGGTTATCATATAACATTATCTTAGGTCAACCATAGATCCATGTGATGAGAGAAGTCCCTTGTACTCTCTATTAGCCATTGTAGTCATTGTACATAGTGATAAATCGTATGCCATTTTAGTTGACGAGACTCCCTTTAGATATTGTCAAAGGACATAATCACATTTCTTATTAATTCTCATGGACATCTTTCTTCTACTCTGCCTCCTATTTTTAACCAATAGGCTAATGCTTATTCTATGGATAAAATTTGTCCTAGTATTTCTCCAAAAAAAATCTTCTTTGGACTAGCTTCTTGATAATTTTATGTTTCCCCCTTCCTCTCCTAGATTTATATCCCCTTCTACATAAGATGTTGCTACTCCTTTTGCTAATGACATATCCTCCTTTAATTCGAACACATTTTGTAGTAGTTGATTGTAAACTCCCCATACCCTAAGATTATCTACAAAAATAAAATAGCCTTCCATGAGAGAGAATGCCAAGAATAGCTTACTTGATTATGGATGCAATATTGAATTGATTGAACATTGGATAGTACATCAAAGCTAGTACATATAATGTCTTGCTTATAAGCAAGGTTGATAAGTAAGATTAGAAAAGATTGTGGCATGTGCCTTAATTTTAATATAATGAGACAACTAACTTGATAATTATTAAATAACCTAGGGCAAGAAGTAAATAGAACTCAAAAGATAAGATATGATCTATTTGATAACTAAGACTTCTAGAAAGGTTCCTTGGAATCTAAGTAAACTTAACATGTGAATATGACCTATTAGTGAACTAGCTAGGTAAAACACCTTATTCACACCAACACCTCCCCTTAAGTGCAACTTAGATAGTAGTAGATATATGCAAATGATGTTATGAGGAAGATTATTATGGGTCTTGGCTACTAGGCCATGTTAGGTACCCATTTATAAATGCAATCTCTCACAAATAGAGAAAAGGAGAAAACCTAGTGGGATAAAACTCCTTTCCAAAAGAAAGAAAAGATGCAAATAAATATGAACAAGTGATGTGTGGAGAACACAAGACCCCCTATGGATGAGATCCATCACAAGAATAAAATCATTTACTCATCCATAGAAAGGAATGAGGGAGACTATGTAGCATCCCCACAATGTATAATGTTCTATAGAAATGGTAAATGCTTGAAGATAAAGCATGATCCAATACTTACAAACAACATTTCTCCATTTGGGAAGAAGATAGACCAAGTACAAATATGAGCATGCTTCCCATTATAAATAGGAATAGGTAGGAAGAAGAATCTAGATGTATGTTGACTAGGTTTGAAAACTACTCAAATTCCTTCTTGTCCACAAAAGATGATGATACCACAATCCAATTAGGTACATATCCAATCAAAACAAAACATGATAAACTAGGATCAATCATTGATATATGTTTCACAAAATCGAAGGACAAATATTATGTAACAATAATTTTGTCATGATTGTCGTCAAAGAGGAGAGATAACCCCTCAAATTGGTCCTTGAAATATAAAATGTGAGACTCTACAAACAAGTTTGAAATACTTGTTAAGTAATCATCTCAAAAAAATGAATCCATATGACTCCATTTACTTTTTACAATGAATCATTAGAAGCTCTCAATAATTTAGCAACATAAGATTGATGTGTGATCTCAATTGGAGAAGTGGGAGATTCAAGGGAGATCTCTAGATCATTAAGACACAAGTGTTGCATGATATTCAAGCTCCTCTAATGTATTATGATCAAAGGGTAGACTATAAATATCATCAAGTGGAATGAGACAATTTGATGCAAGATCACCTAGGAATGGAGGATTATGTGGATATTTATGCTGGCATTTTTTATGTTTATGTTGTGATTGTCATTGATGGACACACACTTGCTTTAAGATCACTTTTTGTATGTATAAGTTATGCTCAACCGGTATGTGTTCCAAACCGGTATTATGTATTATAGTCTTTAGACTATCAGTGTTTTGCAGAAAGTGTTTACCAATCTCAAGCAGTATGAAGACCTCAAGCGGTTCGAGGATCTCAAGCGGTACGAAGGAACTGAAGCGGCAGTTATCATTTTCCCAATCTTCATTTTTGGACAACCGGTAATCGGTTTAATGTTTGAACCGGTATTACTCTGTGATGAATTACCAACCGATAATCGGTAAAGTTGTATGAACCGGTAATACTCTGTGAAGAGTTACCAACCGGTATTTTTGTGATGAGTTACCATCCACTGAAACTTTGACGGTGATTTTGTGTCGTGTTATCAAATGTGTCTAGATGCAATGAACCTAGGAACTTGCAATGTAATCCTATTGGACCGACATGAAATCAGATTCCTTCTTAAGGACATCATGTCTAGGGTTTTAAGAGATGTAGCTGTTAGGGTTTTTGGTGGTTGATGAGTTTTTGTATGTGCGATCTTAGAAGAGAAGATCAAGTCTGTGTGTTGTAATAGAGTGTGGATTTACTGAAGACTGAAGTAATGCTGAAATGCATTAGCAATGAGCTATCATGGATCTAACCAAGAAGACTGTGCTATTTACTAGATCATTCACTTGTTGATTATTCACATCTTCGACAAGTCTGAAACCCTTAACCGAGTAGGCCTAGAAAAGCCTTTGTAAATCCTCTAACAAGCTAGTTCACATTTGTGGATTTGAAATCCTCTCACAAGGTAGTCTTTAATCGGACTTATCTCCTAACAGAGATTGAGATTCGTAACAGGTTCTGTTTTGGTGAAGAACATTGTATGACCTTAACCAGTCTGACCTTAACCAGTCTGGTTACTATTCTGCAGATAGTTACTTGTGAGTTTCATCTCACCATGGTTTTTCCCATTTGGGTTTCCACGTCGAAATCTCTTGTGTTATGGTGATTGTGCTTCTATGGGTGAATGCCTTATTTGTTGTTTGGTTTGCATTTGTGTTAACCAGTTTGTTAGTAAAACTGTTATACTGGTTTACTGCTAAACTGTTTAAGTGTTTAAGTTCAGCATTTTTTGGTATACTAATTCACCCCCCCTCTTAGTATTCATCAATTTATAGATCTCCTAAATCTTGGTCCAAATTGTGTGTGAACCCCTGATTCCATAGATATGATTGTAGGTCTCTCTAAATATGTGTGCATTGGTGCTTGTACCAATCAATTCTATGATATGATCATTTTTATACCTCAAACTAATTTCTTTCATTGTGTTTTTGGCCTAGGGACGAGTCCATAAAGATGAGGCAAAAGATTGATCCACCTATATAGTGTGTTAGGATGCCTTTTTGCCAATATACATAATTGTCCTTAGTCAAAATGATTATAGAAGAATGAGTTTCATAATCCATGACTACAATATTGATACACTTCTCAAATGACAAAGTTAGAGATCAAAACATAAAATAGGGCTAAAATGAAGTGTTTTGATAAAAAAAAAACATCTTCACAAGTGCTAACATGTCCAAGTAATCCTCCAAAATGCAAATATAAAAAAATAATGTACCTAGAGTTGAATATGGAAAAAGTGCATCAATGGTCTAATAAAGCTCCTCGATACCTTTCCAATAATGCAAATATTATAAAGTTGAAGATTGTGCCAAACAATTATGAGTTTGGGAGCCAAAAAGTAAGATATGGATTCAAATAGCTATAGCAGCAAAATCTAATAATGAAACCCACACCTTTGAAAAATACACAAAACCAAGTTTCTAATGATATTTTAATTCTAAAATTTTGACTTTTGGATTAAAAGTTGTGATTTTTTTAAAAGGTTTGAATTTTGCTTGTAGTGGCAACCCTCCTAGCAAAATTAAAAAATTGTGAAAAATTAAATTCATCAAAACTGGACAAATTCAATATGAAAATAAGGGTTTGGGGGCCTTTTGAATGTAATAGGAGCATCCATTTTGGCTAAAAGTGTTGCAATAAAAAAATTGTTCACCAAATCTGAGCTTCAAATTCCAACTTGCAATTCTATCATATAGTGGCCAAATTGAGTGAAATAAAATCCAAATCTAAATTTCTTGGATGGTACAAACTAAACTTGCAATACAAAGACACAAAAAAGAACCAACAATGATGAGGTCCAATTTGCACCAAATTGCACCCAACGCAAGCTCAAACTTGATTGTCTCTCATATTTAAGAAGGGACTTGTAGATCTGAAGCTAAAATATCATGCAAAGGTTGATTGTGAACTCTCCACACCCTAGTTTCACCTGCAAAATAAAAATAACTTTTCACAAGAGAGATGACAAGAATAGCTTTCTTTATTATGGATGCGAGATTGAATTGATTGAATACTAGATACTACATCACATAATGTCAATATGATGTCTTACTTATATAGGCAAGGTTGATAGGTATGATAAGACAAGATTATGTCATGTTTTTAAATCCTTTATAATGAGAGAACTAACTTGATAATTATTAAATGACTTAGGACAAGAAGTAAATAAAAGAAAAAAAGATAAGATAAAATCTAATTGACAACTAAAACTTCTAGAAAGTCTCTTAGAACGTAAGTAAACTTAACACTTGAATAAGACCTACTAATGAACTAGTTAGGTAAAACATTTTATTCACACCAACACTATTCTAGGAAATTATTAGTGTTCTTTACATTTTACTTCCTCCTTCATGGACAATATAGAGTCAAGCTTAGGACTTAGGTATTATTGCTTTGCATGTAAAATTAAAGTAACAAATCAATCTCCTCTTCTTCCTCACCAAATAATTATTGGTATGATGTTATTTTAGTTGAATTTATGTTGAGGGCACTCCTTTCTCTTCTCTCAAACTTGAAAATTTATATGACAAAGCATTCAAGATTTTGTAAACTATGGACATAAAGGAAATGGACTTGGATCTTGTGAAGATGGTACATTGAACCTATTTAGCTCAAAAAAACTTCTACAAAACTAGTCTTGTACATCTCTATAGTAAATGCTCTTAACTATATCTTCTTTATTATTCTTATGCCCCCTTATGCTTCTTGAGCTTGAATGTTTAGGTCAAATATTAAAATGGCCTACTTCTATTTTCTCCATGTTATCTAATATATGGTCTTATAATTTTGCTCCTATTCCAAATCTTAGCTTGATTTTATTTTAATTAGGTCATATATAGATAACCTTGCATCTCATAACTCATTATAGTTTATTCTTTTAACTAGGGTGGCAATCAATTTGTTTCTTATGTTTCTTTATTCCATGTGTTACTCTTATCTTATAGACACTTCTTGCTTGTTGTGTTCTCTTTTCTACTTACACTTATTTTGTTATATATTATAGTTACATGTCCCCTTTTATATGTCATCATCCTTCTATTTTCTTCCCCCTATTCTATCCAATGGCTACTCCTTATCCTTAGGAACAATTTTCCATACATATAATTACTATCTTGAATACGCTCTTTTCACCCTTTCCTCAATGGTGTCATCCCATCCTACTACCTAGAGACATTCAATCTCTTGTCCTCGTTTTTCACCTATATATCTCTATTACTACTCTTGCATCTCACATTATTTTACCCTTGAACATTTTAATAAAATTTATCCTTTATATTGTTTGCGACATTTTCTCTTTCTCATACTTGTCTCATGGTAACCTTTCCAATAGGGACATCAACTCGTATATGGGTTTCCCTCTTCCATGGCTCTATTTTTCTACTCATGACACTTAAAATATGATTGATGTTCTTAGGTGCTTATTATATACATATTAAGAATTGACCTACCTAGGGATATCCTTTCCTACCAATGTGTATATAAACCATATGTTCCTCTCTTTCACTTACCACATACTATTGAGCATACTTTGGCATTTTTTCTTTCTTCCCTTTACAATTACCCTAAATTGATTGACACTTTTCTTTTTCTAACCGATTTAAGAGGGGAATATATTATTTATTTCACGATGATACAACATCACCATTTGGGCCTAGCCTAACCTAGCTTCTATCTAAATTGAATGAATATAGCCATCATCATACCATTTATCGGTTTTACATTTTGCCTATATTGTCCTTTTGTCCAATTTGAGTGGCAACAACATATAACAAAGTGATGTACACACAACTATGACTATTCGACCATGTTATTTGTATTTTGGCCTAACTTGACCCTAGCATAGCTTTGGGAGTATGATAGACAAACCTTTGTTAAGATATCATTATTTTATGTGGTCTTATATCATAATAGTTGCAAGATAAATTGGAAATTTTGTGTATATCTAGCTGTTATTTCCATATTGTTGTCTTATTTAGTATATCATAAATGCTTAGTGTTTTTTTTTGGGGGGTATATCATTGTATGTTAATGTGTTGTTGCCTTGTATGTTCTGTTTGTTCTTACTATCTTATTTATGTCATGTTTCTAGTTCATTTACCTTTAAAGTGCTTCTTTCATTTTTTCATACAACAACTACTTTTCTTTGATGTTGTGCATTGATATAACATTTACCAAAGCTATGAGAGATTTACTAAGAATTACCAAACCTATTGATGTTGTATGTAGGGAATGTCAACTAGGAAAACAAACAAAGAGGAAATTCAAGAACAAGGAATATTCTACTTCTAAACCCTTGGAGCTAGTTCACATAGATCTTTGTGGACCTACTAGGACAAAAGGACTTAACAGAGAAAGGTACTTTATGTTGCTTATTGTTGATTACTCTAGGATGACATTTTTGAAAGAAAAATATGAAGCGTTTGAAAAGTTTAAAGTATTCAAGTCAATGGTTGAAAATCAAGTAGATACTAAAATCAAGAATTTGAGATTTGATAATGGAGGAGAGTTTACTTCAAATGAATTTGATAGTTTCTGTGAAAAACATGGAATTTGAAGATATTTTTCTACCCCAAGAACTTCTCAGCAGAATGGAGTTGTAGCCAACATTCACTACTTTGTGTCATCAAACATCTACTCCCACTCTTATCCTTTATATAGTAGACATTTCCACTTGTTCTAACACCTTCTACAACCAATCTCCCAAAAAAAAATTATAATCATATATATCCTGATTTATTGAATGTGACTTCATAACCTTTATTACACATTTGACTAACACTCAATAAATTATGTCTCAAACCTTCAACATAATAAACATCATTTGTTTTATGCTTACCATCAATTGTAATGTTTCCTTTCTCAGAAATAGGTGTAGCTTCCTCTCCTACAAATTTCACTGATCCTCTATCATACTTCTCAAGGTTAATGAACTTGTATTTATCATCGATCATATGATTTGAGCATCTAGAGTCAGTGATCAAAGTTTTTGGTTCCGCTTTGACATGCAATGCAGTCTTTTCACTTACTAAATTTGTACTATTCTTTACTCTTTTGAGTCTTTTAAACATTTCCTTCTTCTTTTCTTCTATAGACAAAAACATAGATTTTTGATTCAAGTCATCAACATCTTCATCTTTAGATGAATGTATCATCTTAGAACATAGGCTCCTTTTTCCTTTATCTTTATCATCTATCCTTTTCTTTGAGTCATATCTTTTGTATCTACCCTTCTTCTCATCATCATTAGATCTCTTGTTGTCTTCCTTATACATACATTTAAAAGCATAATGACCAATTCTTAAATACAATTAAAGCATTTTAGAGGTCAATTACCTTTTTATTTTCTAGTTCCTCTCTTCAGTCTTCTCACAAAGCTTTCTTCAATCTCATCCATATTTTCACTTGCTTTCTGTTCATCTTTAGATGTCCTTGAAACATTGAATGCAGTCTATTTTCTTTCTCTTTTGATATCTTCCATCTCAAGTATTTCATAGGTAGATAGTGATCCAAAGAGTTGATCAATTGTACACTTATGTAAATCATGAGATTCTTTAATAATACACTTCTTAGGCTTGCAAGATTTACACAGAGTCAACAAAATATTTCTCACAACATCAGCTTCTTCAATCTTTCCATCAACACCTCTTATAGCATTCATAATCTCATTTACCATGTGTATGTAATTTTTAACACCATCATCAACCATGTTTAGACATTTGAATATTTATATTTTAAATTTATTAACTTAGCTCACTTCGTCTTAGGATCTTCTTCATATGCTTGACTTAACTTGATCCAGATTTCTTTGACTTCTTTTAATCCAGTAACCTTGGCAATTACTGCATCACTTAAACAAGTGATCATTATAGTTCTAGCCTTTGTATTATTCTCATGATTCTTAACTTATCCAAAGTCTAAGGTCCATTCGGTGAAGACATACAACCAGATTTGACAATTTCCCAGATTCCACATGGCAAAGTTTTCAAATAAGATTTCATCCTCTCCTTCCAATAGGAAAAACTTGTGCCATGAAACCTTGGTGCTTTAAAATTGAGTTTCTGCACCATTTTGAATCTACCTTAAGCAATTAAGCTCTTCTAAAAGGAACCTTTCTCTAATACCAATTATTGAACCCACAACAGGACTTAGAGGGGGGATGAATCAGTTTGGAACTCTACATAATTGATCTAATAGATATTAAGTAATATTTAACCATTCTACAACAATACTGAAATACATCAACCATCAACACATGAACGACAAATTTATGTGGAAAACTCAATAGGGAAAATTGATTACAATGTATGAGGCTCATTGGCAAGGAGCATCATGCACCCGATGGACTTGCAAGAATAAGGAGCATTACCTTAGGGCAAGATACATGGGCTTCTAGAAGTGAGGTTGATTGTTTGAGGGCAAGATACAAAGAGCTACCAAGAGACCCATTGTCTTTCGTCAACAAAAAGAATAGAAAAACTAATATGAGAAGAATTTCCTAATCATGAAATCATCCTTAAACGTCTATGTCAAGTAACCCATATCATGGCAAACATATCTGACATCCACCACTATCTTAGAATACTGTCATGCTAAATATATCACCTTCAAAGTTCTTCACAAACTAATTTTCGTACATTCACAATATCAAATCTACTTGCACATCATTCGCATTCACTTCTCATCAATTCACACTCTATCCCATACACAAATCATATATTTGCACTCCTTAAATACAATTTTGATCATCAAAAACCTAGTTGAGGGTCGATCTCAAACAGAGTAAACAATATTGCATAAAATAAGTCACTCAGACCAAAAATACCCAATGTGGTCCACCCCAAGAGAAAGAGGGGACCCAAATCCTTCACAACACATTGTTTTAAGTCACATCCTACAAAGTTGGCACTAAACTTAATGTGTAGATAAGCAATAAAACCCAGTAATTAGTCGGCCAAAACATTTTGCAATGCAAATTACTAAATGTAGATTTCCACACACCACGATGAGACCCATAATAATATTCTAACTCAACCTCCAATGCATATCTAGACCAAAAAGTATGATCCAATCAAGATAATCCAATAGGGTACACTAAAAGACCTAACACAACTGAACATAACAAGCACGGACCAACATAAATCACTTGTGGAACAGAAACACCACCAAAGAATTAAACTGAAATATTGCATGAACCAAATAAATATATGCACCAAACCACAACACAAGATTCAACATATCTAGATGTCATCCAACACTTTCTGGACCAGTGTGACATACACTCTCACTATCAAAGAACAACAACAAAAAACTCGTACAATCCGTAAACCAAAAAACCAAATGATGGAACATCCAAATAATACATACAATATATTTAAAAATATAATCTTCACCATCTGGAGGAATGCAAAGCATTCTACCATTGGAGCATTAAGTACTCTTTCCTACATATAGAACTTTCCACAATTGTAACTTTCCAAAAATACTTCACCTACACAAATTCAACAACACTGGACAAAGAGATATGCATCAAACTCAATAACACCACAAACTCAACAACAACACCAGATAGATAAACCTACAATAGTACAAGATCATATTTGGACCAAATTGTTGGATATTGATGTTGCTAGGATATGTTATTGTCATTGATGCCAACATATTCCTTTGGTGATCTAGTGTTTGTAGTGAGTTGATCTGGTTGGTTTATCTATTTTCCATGCTAAATCAACTAGAGATACTTCATTCTTTATTGATTTCATGATGCTATGTGATGATTTGATCAAGTTGTGGATTCTGGTATGAAGATTGGTTTTCAGTGTTCAGTGTCGCAGTGTTCTGGTGTTTGATTCATTATGCTCCGATATGATCAAATCCTGTGTTGCGGATTTGGGAGTGTTTGGGGTGTTTGTATGTATCTTCATGTCAGATGGTTTGTGATTTGATGCTCTGCAAGCTATCATTTTTGTCTGAGTTTTTGTTGTTAAGTGTTCTTGAAGTGTTAACGTGTTGATCGATGGAGATTTGATTAAGTGGTGTTGGTGCAGCTATTGCGGATGGTTCTAACATGCTTGTTGGTGTTTCCTAATCATGTCCTATTTGTTCTAGTGGTTTGCATTGATCATTGTGCATGTTCTTGAAGATCTTATGGGTCCGGTGATATTCTTCATGTTATGTTGTATTTTTGGTGGTGTAACGTGTTGCGGTTGATCTTGGCAAGATTTATGGTGGTGGTGCACATTTGAGGAGTTTATTTAGGTCTATGCTATGTTGTATATGACATTGTATTGGTCTGGTGGTTGTTTAATGTATCGTGTGATGAAATTTTGTAATTAGGTGTTGAGGGTTTGGCCGACTTTGTAGTCAAGGTTGATTATTTGTATAAATTGGTGTAATATTCATGCAATTTGTGTGTTGGTGTTGATTTTGCATTATCAGAGAGTGCTACATGTGCGAACATGTGAATTCATTTTTCAGTGTGGTGTATTGAGCAGTGTGTGGTGTAGAGAAGACATATGAGCTTAACCGGATTTGTTATCAGGCATTAGCAGATGCTATCTTTGTAGTTCATGTTTGTCGGATTGTAGTCTAAATATCTTTGTAAGGTAGTGAACCTTCCCTGAGGATTGTAGCCTTTTGGTTCATTGTGATTTGAGGAGTGAGCTCTAGGCAGTGTGCCTGAATGCATATTCCTCTGAATGGACCGGTTACTGTTGATGATGTAAAGGAAGTTGAACATAACATAAGAGCTAAGGAAGCATTGCTGAGTGCCTTGACCGATTCATAGGTGACTAACTTGATGGGACTTCAGACTACACATGAGATATGAAAAAAGTTAGAGATCATGTATGAAGGAGACGCACAAGTTAAAGTTGCTAAGTTGCAGAGTTTGAAAGGAAAGTATGAGACATTGAAGACGAGAGAAGATGAAAACATAACATCCTTTATGGCTAAAGTGAATGAACTTGTTATGAACATCAGATGTGTCGGTGGAACTCTTGAGGAAGATGAGATTGTTGCTAAGGTGTTGAGATCCTTGCCCTTTGCTTACAAAGCTAAATTTTCTGCTATTGATGAGATCCATAGTGTGACTACTGTGACAAGAGACATGTTGGTTGGTAAGCTAGTTGCATTTGAGTTGAGCAAATTTGGAGAATCACATGGTAAAATTGAGACTGCATTTAAAGCCACTGTATTCGGGAAGTAGAATGATCTGGTAGAGATAGTTAGTTCAGATATTGTTGCTGCCGGTGAATAAGTTCAAGAGTCTAAGAATCAGAATAATCAGAAGACTCTCAGGTATGTGAAATTGAATCATTTTGAGAATCAGATTATTGGTGACAAAAATAAAGGTGTGATGACTACAAGAAGACTTGTTGCTAAAGAGATATGCCTGATTTCTGAGATTGAACCTAAAGATGTTGCTAAAGAATCTAAGGATGAGAATTGGATAAAAGCTATGGAGGAAGAGTTGAATCAGATTGAGAAGAATAACACATGGGAGCTTGTTTCGAGACCTACAGACAAGAATGTGATTGGTGTTAAATGGGTGTTCCGGAATAAATTGAATGAAGTTGGTGAAGTCATGAGAAACAAAGAAAGATTGGTATGTAAAGGATGCTCTCAGATGGAAGGTATTGATTATGAGGAGAATTTTGCTCTGGTAACTAGAATTGAAGTTGTTAGATTGTTGCTTGCATATGCTGCTTACAAGAATTTCAAGGTATATCAGATGGATGTCAAGTCAACCTATTTGAATGGAGATTTGGAAGAGGAAGTGTACATTGAGCAACCAGAAGGATTTTCATTATCAGATGAAGGAGATATGGTATGCAGATTGAAGAAAGCACTGTATGGACTGAAGCAAGCCCCTAGAGCCTGGTATGCAAGATTAGATAAGTATTTGATGAAATTGGGATTTTGTAAAGGTACTGTTGGTTGTAACTTATATTTTAAGGTTGAGAATGATAACATTTTGATTGTTGAAGTATTTGTTGATGACATTATTTTTGGAGGAGATGATGATTTGAGTATGAAGTTTGTTGATGATATGTAAAAGGAATTTGAGATGTCTATGATAAGTGAGATGGAATTCTTCTTAGAATTGTAGATTACACAGTCTGGTAAAGGTATATTCATTTATCAATCTATGTTTGTAAAGGAATTATTGAAAAAGTTTGGGTTAGCTGATTCTAAACCTGTTGGAACTCTTATGGTGACTGGATGCGAGTTGTCTAAGAAAGATGAATCTCAAAAAGTTAATTAGACCTTTTACAGATCTATGGTTGGAGGAGTGCTTTATTTGACTCAGAGTAGACTAGATATCATGCATGATGTTTGTCTTTGTGCCAGATTTCAAGTTGATCCTAAAAAGAGTCAAGTTACTGCTGTGAAGAGGATTTTCAGATACTTGAAGGGGATTGTTGACTATGGGTTGTGGTATCTGAAGAATGATGATTTCATGCTATGTACCTATATTGATGTTCATTGGGTAGGTGATGTAGATGACATGAAGAGAACTATCGGTGAAACTTTCTTTTTGGGGAAGATATTGGTTTCATGGGCAAGTAAGAAACAAGATGCTATATCTTTATCTACCGTTGAAGTTGAATACATTGTTGTTGCTAGCAACTATACTCGAGTAATTTGGATGAAGCAGATGTTGAAATACATTAGAGTTGTGTATGATGAGCCTACTATTATTTATTATGACATTTCAAGTGCTTTTAATATTTCCAAGAATCTGGTACTTCACTCTAAAACAAAGCATATATCAATTAAGTATCACTTCTTGAGGGAGAAAGTTAGTGATGAGGAAGTAAAAATGGAGTATGTATCTACAAAGAATCAGATTGTAGATATTTTCACTAAGCCTTTGCTTGTAGATACATTTGTTTATTTGAGAGACAAGTGAGGGGTCTTTGCCCCTCTTGATGAGAAGTAGGTGCATGGAGATGCATCAATCCAGTGGAATTCATAGTCTTATCTTCTTATCTGGGTTGATGAGTTGGTGTTGCTACTCAGTTGGGGTAGTCAGTATGTGGTTCAAAATTGTGAGTTTATCCTAAGGAGGAGAGAAGTTTGATTTGCTTATGTCTTTGGCATTGTCGTCAAAGGGGGAGAGAAGCATGTTCAAAACTGCCTTATCTTTGGAGC
This sequence comes from Cryptomeria japonica, assembly GCF_030272615.1. Classification (NCBI taxonomy): domain Eukaryota; kingdom Viridiplantae; phylum Streptophyta; class Pinopsida; order Cupressales; family Cupressaceae; genus Cryptomeria; species Cryptomeria japonica. Next base: position 18,871 of record NW_026729741.1, on the reverse strand, counting down.
TTTGTGTGCATGATCTTAGGGGGAGTTTATTGGTGTTGATTTATTCCTTTGCATTGATTGTTTTTCATATTCATATGTTTCCATCAATGCCAAAGGAGGAGATTGTTGGATATTGTTGCTGCTAGGATATGTTGTTGTCATTGATGTCAACATATTCCTTTGGTGATCTGGTGTTTGCAGTGAGTTGATCTGGTTGGTTTATCTATTTGTTATGTTGAATCAACTAGATAAATATCATTCTTTATTGATTTCATGATGCTATGTGATGATTTGATTGAGTTGTGGATTCTAGTATGGAGATTGGTTTTCAGTGTTCAGTGTTGCAGTGTTCTGGTGTTTGGTTCATTGTGCTTCGGTATGATCATATATTGTGTTGCGGATTTGGGAGATTGTTTGGGATGTTTATGTGTATCTTAATTTCATATGGTTCGTGATTTGATGCTCCACAAACTATATTTCTTGTCTGAGTTGTTGTTGTTAAGTGTTCTTGAAGTGTTAGCATGTTGATCGATGGAGATTTGATTAAGTGGTGTTGGTGCAGCTATTGCAGATAGCTATAACGTGCTTGTTGGTGTTTCCTAATCATGTCCTATTTGTTCTGATGGTCTGCATTGATCATTGTGCATGTTCTTGAAGATCTTATGGGTTCGGTGATATTCTTCATGTTATGCGGTATTTTTGGTGGTGTAACGTGTTGTGGTTGATCTTGGCGAGAGTTTTGGTGGTGGTGCGCATTTGAGTAGTTGATTTAGATCCATGTTATGTTTTCTATGACATTGTATTGGTCTGATGGTTGATTTATGTATCGTGTGATGTACTTTTGTAATTAGGTGTTGAGGGTTTGGCTGACCTTGTAGTCAAGGTTGATGATTTGTATAAATGGTATAATATTCATGTAATTTGTGTGTTGGTGTTGAGTCTGCATTATCAGAGAGTGGTGTATGTGTGAACAAGTGAATTCATCTTTTGGTGTGGTGTATTGAGCAGTGTGTGGTGCAGGGAAGACATATGAGCTTAACCAGAACTGTCATCAGGCATTAGCAAATGTTATCTTTGTAGTCATCTTTGTCGGATTGTAGTCTAAATATATTTGTAAGGTAGTGAACCTTCCTTGAGGGTTGTAGCCTTTTGGGTCATTGTAATTTGAGCAGTGAGCTCTAGGCAGTGTGCCTGAATGCATGTGTGTTCCCCATTGTAATTACACATACTACTGCAGAGTATCATCTCATTGTGGGTAGGTTCCCATTGTGGTTTTTCCCTTGATCAGGTTTTCCATGTCAAAAATATTGGTGTTATGTGTGTTGTTGTTATTGTTGTTACAGTTGATCAAATTTGAGATTGTGCTTAATCTGTTTAATTCGGTGAAAATTGATTCACTCCCCCCCCCCTCACAATTCTCCTTCCTTGTCATTGCCAATACAGACTTCATCCAAAACAAAAAGTTTGACATCAATGACAACATAACTCAGATTTCCAATACTAGCAACTTGGGTTATGCTAGTCAACTCACCCTAAGGAATTGAAAAGGAAGGGTTGAAGGGTCTAGCAAGTTGTGTTATGCTAGTCAACCTATCCCAAAGGAAGAGTTGAAAGGTCTACCAATCTGTGTTATGCTAGTCAACTCATCCAAAAATTGGTGCAAATTAAAAAAAAAAGAGTCCTGGTCGACTTGTCCTAAAATATGATGCAAATTGAAAAAGGAAAGTCACAGTTGACTAGTCCAAAAATATGATTAAAAAAGGAGAGTCTTGGTCGACTCGTCCTAAAATATGATTAAAAAAGGAGAGTCTTGGTCGAATTGTCCTAAACTATGATCAAAAAAGGAGAGTCTTTGTCGACTTGTCCTAAACTATGACCGAAAAAGGAGAGTCATGGTCAGCTCATCCTAAAATATGGTGCAAAATGATAACCAAACAAAGCATTATTTGTAAAGAAACTTGCAAAATTGAATAAAGGGGCCACATATATGCGCTCTCCCTTAAGGTTTCAACATATTCCTATGTTGATATCTTAAGGTTGAAAGATCAAGGAACAAGGGTACACCCCTTAATCATCAAGAAGATATTTTTTAAGCAACAATGTTTATGCATTCCAAGCTAAAGAGGCATAACTCTTATGGGCAAGGAATAGTTATTTGTGAAAAATAATATCTTGCAACAAATGTAAAGGGATCCTTTTGAGGGATGCAAGGAGGAAGAGATCTTTATCCAAAGATATTTACCTCCAAAAACAAAGATATTTAATAAAGGTGGCATCATTGAAAACGGGGAAGGAGAATAAGAATGCGCACCTTCCCTGTTGCTAGGAAAAAGTGGATTCTTAGTGAAAGAGCACACACTCACTAAGGAGAGATTATTCATAAAAAAATTACCATTTCAAACAAAGAATAAGTGCAAAACAAGGGACGCACATGTACTCGCCTAGAGGATAATTCTATGCAAGAAAGGACATCCAATTATAAAAGATGCAACTCAATAAAAGGAAAAGTGAATACTTAGATAGAAGAAATGATTTAAAACTATTCTCCCCCCGAGTGTGAAGACAAGAGTAAATGTGATATTATGTTACTCACCGAGTATGACTGCACCTAAAAATGTACCACCATGAATGACGATGAGCCCCCAATAAGTAAGCTTTCAATGCCAAATAGTGAGGAGCAACATAATATGAACTTGGATGTTATTTAGAATGGTGATGACAAGGATGCCACTCATTGCCATCTTTTACTTGAATGATAATAGAATCAATGAATTGTTGAATTTTATTATGCAAATCTTAGCATTCATTAGTGGGATGACCAAGGAGTTGATGATACACACAAAACGTAGAATTGCCAAGGTCTTGTCTACATTTTCTTCTTTGTTTGGGCCAAGGAAGGGTAATCAAATTGGTTGAAGAATATTGAACAAAACATTATCTTGTTGTAATGAAACATGAGAAGACATGGATGCACTAGAAAATGGGGAAGGAAATGTCAACAAAGGAAGAACTTGAAAACCTAAATCTTCATTGGAAAGGTGTGATTTTTCATGATCTTCAAAATTATATTGCACACATCTTAAAACGTGTCCATTGTATCTAGGTGTAGAATTAAATCTAGTCATTGAAATATAAGGGGGAGAGGTTTCACTCTTAGATAAATATTTTAAAGAGCCCTAATCATCGTCAAGACATGTGTTAGAAGAAGAAATGGATTAGAAGAAGCTTGAACCAATGACACACTAAGCTCCTTCAAGGATTAATTCACAAGACTATGAATTTTGTATTCTCCAATAAAGGAGGGTGTGAAGTATAATGATCCCCAATCATCCTCCAAGGTGAAGAAGTAAGAGATGGTGTACATGTTTGTAATGGAGAAAGTATTGAAGAAATTTAATTTCGTATCAGCTTCCAAAGTATACATCTCATTTTCATAAACTTGACTTTGTGATGAAGAGTAGAAGGGACCACTTGCATAGCATGAATCCAAGGTATTCCCAGGATAAGGTTATATGAGAGACTATCATGCATGACATGGATAGTTATAGGTAAAATCATAGGTCCTATCTTAATAGGAAAGGTAATTGTACCTAATGTCTTCTTACTAACATTATCAAAGCCACAAATAGAAATTGAATCAGGTTGAATAAGAGAAGTGTCCTCTTTTATTTTATACAAGTCAATGCTACACACATTAAGCATGAATCATTATCAACTAGAGTATGCCTTATTTCAATTTTATTAATAAGGACAACAATCATGATGGGATCATATTGATTTTTAACTTCTACGAGAGGCAACTCATGTTGAGAGAACACAATGTTAGGTTTAGTTGCATGCACACACTCCAAAAAAGAAGTCACACTATTAGGTTTCTTCTTTAAAGCTTCTTGTATCATTTCATGATATATGGGTGAGTTTTGAATTAAGTCCCAAAGGGAGATCTTGGCTAGGGTGGCATGAAACTACTAAACAAGATCATACTCATTAGCAACATTTTGGGAAAGATGGAGAGGGGGGAGGAAGAATAGGTTGAGAAGGGGAAAGAATATTAGAATCTTGCTTGTTGTTTTGAGTGTTCTATCTGTGAGCCACTGCATGATAATCAGGTTGTTGACTCACTCCACGTTTAACAATAATCACCATTTTTTGTCGAGATTGAAGGACACCTTGACAAAGGTGGACAACAATTTTAGGCTTCTCATAACCAACAATATGATTGACTTGATCTTGGTTATATTCTTTATACACTAAAGCTTCATCTCTAGGGGGAAGGACATGGAAATGGAAAGAGGGTGATGAGCCTAAATAATGGCTCTGTTTTGATAGTTTTTTTCATAGAATTGTTGCTTAGGTCTTGTGTCCGAGCAATATTTTGGTCAGAAGACTTTCCTAGTTGATGTCTTGTTAAGTATTTCTGGAACTGGTTTATCATATACCTAAGGTTGTTATCTAATGATTTTTAAACGGTCCATCTATGCAAATTATCTAAAACAATCTTAGAATGTGGTTTAATTTATCTTATATTAACATCAATAGATACACATGCTTTTGTGCACATTAATGTCATGATGTAGGTTTAGCCAAGATGAAAGAAAGACTAAGCTAATGGTTAGGAGGAACATCAACGTGCTGCTAGGATGCAGACCCAGTCAAAATGGAGCAGCATTGGAGAAGATCATAACCACTTGATCGCTTCCTCAACGGAGCGGTTTGTGAAACATTCATAATTGTTCCTAGTGGAGCTTAAATCCAGGAAAGAGGTTGCACTATATTTTCTCAACTGCAAGACAGTTGTTGTTCTATTTTTCTATGCTAACTTCTTCTTTAATGTAATAAACCATGTTCGCCTATTCCTTTCGGACGTGGGTTGATCAGTTAGGAATCTGTTATAAAGTTTCCTTATAAATAAAAGGTCTCTATCTCCTCTCAAGGGGATGGAACGATCATAGAATTTGCAGTATCCAATTTTTTGACTTATGTATTTTGCAGTCAATTTGAAATAAAGAAGACAATGTTATTTTGAGTTAATTAGTTGTTATCTAGAGTTTTGGGTATAGTCACTCAAGGGGGCCCACTTGGTGAGTAGTCCCTTCGTATTTTTCAGTTAATTTCCATCTTGTTATAGTTGTTTTTTTGGCATTCGATTGTTTCTGCAGCCATTGGAAATAGTTCCTGTGTTTGTTCCTGCAGCCACAACGGGCAGAGTAGCTCCTATTCGTTGGCCATAACATTATTATTCAGTAGAAGTTGCTTAAGTTATTTTCAGTTGTGAGTTTTGATAAAGTATTAGTTCATCTTATTTTTGCACATTTATTTCAGATAATTTCCTTGTCCAACAGTAGGATAGAATGGTCGCAATTTGAACTTAGTGCACATACAGTGCTGGCTCGTTCCATGTTTACGTCCCTAGTCGATAAAGTAAATGAGCCTTTGTTACAGGAGAGTTAGTTGTTCAGTAAGGATGTCCAATCTCTGAACTGAGTTTTTGTAACCTAGTTGCTATTCCATTTGTAAGGATCAACAAAGGGTATGGTATCGCTAGGAAAGGTAGCCACAATATCATCCTCTTGTACCAAATGATCCTTATGGGGGAAGTACATTCAAGTTGAAGGATGAACATAATTTTTCAAAGCTTCATCCTTATGAATGTGATTTTTGAAAGAAGTGTTCATATTCTCTTCTTGTACCAAAGTATCTTCATGGGTGGAATCAAATTTGGGAGAGGGTAATCATAGATGTGGATGAAAGGAAGAGCTAAATTGTCATCATATGCATGAAAGGGAACATCATGAACATCTTGAATAAAACTTTAAATTGAACTAGCAAAATAAAATAACAACTCATTTAATTATATGTATCAAACAAGATAATCATATGTCATACTAAGTTATAAAAATGTAACCAAAGAATTGTTCACTCAATGTAGGCAATGAAATAATACAAAAATCATATTCAAAATCATGCAAATGTAAGAAGAGTCAGGTTCACCAAAATGTAAGAGATGGAAATAGGAGTTCACAAGTTTAGCTATGTAAACAAGGAATTAAACCTATTTCACACACACTACATTAAAAGGAGAATGAACTCAATAGATCCAACCTTAATAATATTAGGAAGAAGGTTGAATAATAATTGGATTCTATCCCTTTTGATTAAGTTGAAGATGCAATTGAAAGGGTGTGAATTGAGTGCAAAATCTAGGGTAAGAGAGTACATGCATGAACTAGCAACTTGGACTGATTATTCTACTTGATATTGAAACAAAACCTTCTAGATATGCATAGAAATGAGCATAAAATACAAAGTTGCACTTGTGACTAAAATTTGGAGCCGAATTCACTAGATTGGGTCACCTAGAGCGCCTTGGTCTTCCAATTATTGTACACCAATCAAGATTTGTATTTTTGAGACCTTGCACTATGCTCCTATCAAATCTATTTCTAAGGATTGGGATGCCTAGGGCACCCTAGTCTTGGACAGGGGCACCCAGAGCTCCCTAGTCTAGGGTTTTCTTGTCCTAGTTTTGGATAATGCTCTATTTTAGTTTGTTAATTGCCTCGCAATCTTTGTGTCTTTGCGGAAAATATGTGACTGCACACAAGAGGAGAAAAATGGTATTTGGGTTTATAAGGGTTTGCCTAGGTCAAACCCCGGGTTTGGAATTAAGCCTTGAATTGAATTAGAAATTTTTGAATTGAAATAATTGATTGAATTAATTATACCTTCAATTGATAAAGCAATGTCCTTAGGATAAGTCCTCCATGTGCATTCCATGTGTTGATGTAATAACATGATAAATTACATAAAATGCATCATGAAATCATAGTCAAAATATAATTGAAGATGTCTTGCTATAACTTGCTACTACTTGAATCAAATCTACTCTTGGAGAAGAATAATTGCCCTTGAATTGGAATGATAGCATAATAATGAGATTATAATAGATTGATGAAATGAATTGAGAGGGATGTCTTAAAAATCACCTTTAGGATGACTTAGAATTATCATATTTTCACATAGAGCTCAATTTGAATAAGATAGGACTGCCTTATTATCCTCCCAAAATTTAGGGCAAAAAGCACGAGACTAGGATGCATTTATCAACACAAAACCTAACAATTTTTGCTCGAATTTTTAGGATTGGGAGATAATACGGTTCTAATGCCAAAATTAAGTTTGTGCGACAATATATAATATTTAGTTAAGGGAAACATGTCTTGAGAGTTATAATATGACATGATTTACAATAAATTGGCACTACTATATTTGGAGCAGTTTTCCGACGATCGTTCATCGGAACTCAAACAACTAAACGTTGGAATTCTAACGTATTTGTTTGTCGCTATTTTTTTGTCAATGATTCCGACAATGGGATTCACATTGAAATTCAGACGACACCACGTCAAAAATTTCTATGCACCCGTGACATTGTTTGATTTTGCCAAGATCAAGGGGTCAATGAAATGTACAAAATAGAGACACAATATAGGACAAGAATAAACTGTATTCTCATCAATAGAAAATGATTCAATAGTTGTTAACTGGATTAACCAATACAATGAATAGAGGCTTGCTTATATAGGCAAGGCTAGGGATATGTATGAGCACACAAACATGACATGTGGCTCAATAAGAAACAAGGGTAGGTAGGAAATAGGTGTGGGTAGGTAGGAGAAATAATATAATATTCCACATGAGGTGGATCACCCACCGAAGGTGGAATTATCACTCCACAATAAGTGGATATGATAGTGTAATAACAAGATCAACACCATAAGAGGTAGAATTTCACCTACACAAACTATCCCAATGTGGCACAAACACCCAAGTGTCTCATATCCAAACTACTATGAAATGCATTATCCTAAGTAAACTTAAGTAAGTGTAATAATATCCAAGATGAATAATTATTTACACCAACACCCCCCCTTAAGTGCAACTTAGGGGAATGCACTTAAGTCTACAATGCAACTAAGCAATGCAAGATGGGTCCCGGCTATGAGGCCATGTTAGGTACCCATGTACAAATGCAAATGCATGCAAACCAATGCAATGAAACCTCTCACAAAGTGGGGAAAGAGAGAAAAACCCAATGGGAAAAAACCCTCCCCCAAAAAGAGAGATGAAAAACATAGAAAGAACTCTCATAGAAGAATGTGAGGAACAAAACCCCATGTGAGGAAAAAGTCCCCCCCATATGAGAGAAGAAGAGAAGTCAAACTGTGATCCTCCCTCAATGAAGAATCTGCACCAATGATAGAAGCTCGATGTATGAAGAAACTGCTCCACGAATGTCGAACAACATTCCTCCCCTTAGGAAGAAACAAAACCAAAGGTGTATCCGTGAAGTCTCCCCAATCATGAAGGGAAGATGTATGAAGAAAACTCATGATGAAAGGAATCTCTGAAAACTGCTCAAGTGTCCCCATGTCGATGTTGAAAGATACCCCCTCCAAAGGTGGTAAACTGTGCCACACTGCTGAAAAAGGCACTCCAAAATCTAGTGGAGATGGATGTAGAACATGTCCCAAAGACTCATATGTCTCCTCAAAACATAAAGAGACCTCCTCCAACTGCTGTACATAAGTATCCACAATCATATCAACCTCGAAAGAATGATCATGTAGAGAATGAACAAGAGGGTCAGAGTATGCCCTCGCAACAATCGAAGAAGGATCACCTTCATCAAAGAGAAGATGAATGTCATCAATGATGTCTCCCAAATCTGCAATGTAGGATTCCACAAATAAACCTGCAATGTCTATCAAGTAATCATCCCATGAATCTGAAGCTGGAAGACAATGAATATCCTGCTGCACTGAATCACATGAAGGCAAAACTGTCGCACTATCTGCATCATCAGGTGCAATAGGTGATGTGATATCAATATGAGGAGATGAAATACAAGACTCAAGAATGGGGTCACATGTGAGAATCCCCATGTTCAAGTGTCCAAAGTTCTCCTCAAAATCTGAACCATCACAAGAAATGTGATCATCAAATGTAGAATCATCAAATGTGAAATCATCATCATCAACAAAATCTAAAAAGGAGTATAACCGAGATGCATGATCAACCACCCCAGTCGCAATGATAGCTCTAGTCTCCATGTCTCTAATGAAAACTGAGTCAGGTGTGAACTCCACAACTCTCTTAGTTGCGCCATGTGTGATTTGATAGATAGAAAGGAGATTGTTTGTCAAGTGGGGTACACACAACACATCATTGAAGGAGTTATCCCCAATGTCAATAGATCCTTTCCCAATCACATCCATGTATGTATGATTGCCCATCAAAATCTGAGGCATGGTGCAAGGCTCAAATGTAGAGAACATAGACTGCGAAGATGCCATATGATGAGAAGCCCCTAAATCTAGAAGCCATCTCTCTGAATCATGACTGATAGTAGCACATAGAGATTTTCCTTTTCTTGTTCCAAAAGAGTGAGTCTTTCCACTTGTAGAAGCCATGAATGCTTGCCCTTTTCCTTTTGAATGTGAGGAAGTTGAAGTTGATGAATCATCCTTCTTGTAGACTTTAGGCAAGTCAATGTTATGCTTTTTGATGATATGTGTGAGCTCATCAATCTTCTTAGAATAGCAACGATGCTCCTCATGACCAATCTTTTTACAATAAGCACAAGTAGGTCTCTCTCTCTTTGGTGAATTATCTCTCTTGGAAGAGGATGAATCTCCTTGTTGTGGAGAAGATGGTGCTTTGTCCTTAGGCTTTGATTGCCATTTCTTCTTGTTTGAGTTGTCTTTGCCTTGATTTCCTTTGTTCCCTTGATTTGCCACTAATGCTTGAGACTTAGAAGCCTTAAGAATGCCCATGCTTATCAACTTAGTTTGTTCCATCATCAACATTTCATTGAAAGCATCAAATGTAGGCATTGTGTAGCTTGAACCCATTGTCATCCTATGGGTTTGGAAACTAGAAACAAATGCTGCATATTCTTGTGGAAGCTTGCCTATCAAGTTGAATATCAATTGAGTATCCTTCTTATCAATGCCACAATCTTTGAGTTGTGCCCTCAACTCATTTGCCTTAGTGACATAATCTTGTATAGTATCAAAGTTCTTGGGATCTAACATGGTGAGATCACTATCAATTTGATATCCCCTAATCTCATCAACTTGACCATACAAGTCTTGAAACTTTTGCCAAGCATCCTTGATTAGAGTACATTTCTCAATATGAAAAATGAGATCCTTTGATACATACTTTCTTAAGGTACCAATTGCCATGATATTTTTAGTGAGCCAATCTAAGTGACCAACTGGATCAGCCTTAGGATCAGCTGGAGCAACAATAGTTCCATCAATGTAATGAGTGAGTCCTTTTTCCATAAGTTTACTCCATGCATCAGTTTTCCAAGTAGCATAGTTATGTGGAGTTAAGAGAGGAAACTTAGAAGAACCCATAGCAACAAAAAGGAAGGAACACAAGAGCACAAAAGCACAAGAGACACCCCCCCAAATTCACTCAATCAAAGTACCCCCCCCAAAGTGATGATTTTGGCACTTTATACTTAGTGCGATTACAATGAGCCACTTGCAAAACAAGGCAAAGTGGACTTATGATGCAAATTTTACAACTTCTCAAATGAGATACAAGAGACTTCAATCAATAGTGCAATGAATCTAACTGAGATTCAAACAAATATACAAGTACCAAGAGAGCCAAAAATGGCCAAGATCTGAAAGTACAATTTCTACTTACAATGGCATCAATCTAATAGCATCATGTGAAAGTAGACAAAAAAAATACGCACTTTCAAAAAAAATGGCACCTGAAAAGGAGGTCGTATGACCCCAAACGAAGCCTCTGAAGTTGCAAAAACTAGGATTACTCAGGTATAGTCACCAAAAACTGCATTTTTTGATAAATATGTGCATCAAAATCAAAAAATTTCTTCACCACTGCGGAGAGCACGAAATTCTAGGCCATTTCAAAAAAAATTGCACCCAAAAAGGAGCAAAAATGAGCAAGTTATGGCCATTTGAAGTTGAACTGCAAAATCAAAAATGCAAATGGGAGGGGGTCCAAAAATTTTCAAACCCTGCTGATGTGGCGCTGACGTTAGCAAGTCACGCGATTAAATTTGATGGTCGTATGACCGTCGCAAAACGTCCTGCCCTGCTGACTGGGCGTCCATACTGTACGGACGAATGACGTGGCAGCTGACTGGACAGTCCGTACTGTATGGATTTGCTGACTGTACAGAGTGATTTGGCTGCTGACTGTATGTACGAAAAATCTAATTGGGCAGTACGGTTTGTACCGCGGGCCAGTGGCCGCCTGCCACGTGGCGGGCACGGTCCTCCGGTCTTCGAGGTTTGGTGTCCGCGTGGCGGTGCCCGGAGGCGGAGCGGCAGGAGGAGCCGCTGGTGGCGCCGGGAGGTGCACGCGGGAGCCACTGGAGGAAGGAGCCCGCGCTACGGGTGTTGCCGGCTGCTGGACGGCGAGCGGAGCGGGGATCTATGCACAGGCGACGGTGCTGAGGACAGCAGACGGTGTCGGGAGCTGCGTGCGACCAGCGGCGGGGACCGGTGGCGTGGACGGTAGGGAGGGCACGGCGTCCGGAGTGGTCGCTTTTGACAGGTACGGTGGTGTGGACAGCATACAACGCGCAGACTGGTACGCTCTGACAGACCTGCAGCCTGCGGGTCACCGAGGGGGGTCTGCGGATCCCCCAAAAAACAAATTTTTGATTTTTTTTTTTATTTTTTTTTTTTCCTTTTTTTTTTGATGATTTTTCAATCAATTTTTTTTTTCGATTTTTTTTTTATTTTTCGATTTTTCAGAGAGAAATTTTTTTATTTTTTTTTCGAAAAAAATAATAATAATTTCGAAAATCCGTACGAATATAGCAAAATTGAGAAAAAAAAAAATTTCTCACCAAAATAGGCCGAATTTATAACCAAAATTCATAGAAACGACCTTTTGGACGCAATGGCGAGGTCGGATCTGGTCTAGGATGCCTCCAAAAGATGCTGCTCCTCAGATCTGCCTCTTGACGTCGCAATAATGCCTCTTCAAGACGAATCAATGAAGCCCCAATGGCTCTGATACCATGTTGGATTTTGCCAAGATCAAGGGGTCAATGAAATGTACAAAATAGAGACACAATATAGGACAAGAATAAACTATATTCTCATCAATAGAAAATGATTCAATAGTTGTTAACTGGATTAACCAATACAATGAATAGAGGCTTGCTTATATAGGCAAGGCTAGGGATATGTATGAGCACACAAACATGACATGTGGCTCAATAAGAAACAAGGGTAGGTACGAAATAGGTGTGGGTAGGTAGGAGAAATAATATAATATTCCACATGAGGTGGATCACCCACCGAAGGTGGAATTATCACTCCACAATAAGTGGATATGATAGTGTAATAACAAGATCAACACCATAAGAGGTGGAATTTCTCCTACACACACTATCCCAATGTGGCACAAACACCCAAGTGTCTCATATCCAAACTACTATGAAATGCATTATCCTAAGTAAACTTAAGTAAGTGTAATAATATCCAAGATGAATAATTATTTAGACCAACAGACATGTTTTTTTGATGAGGAGACATCGAAATTCTGACCTTGTTGCATCCTTTATCGTCGCAACCTTTTCTGATGACCCTTTATTTATCATCGTGACCTTTGCCGATGCATTTTACTTTGGCAGTGTCCATCGGGATAAGCCTTACCGATAGCCTCATCGGCTATCGGCAAGACAAGATTTCTCCATTGCCGCTAGGCAATATGTTTGTTTGACGAGAAGACATCGAAATTTTGACCTCGTTGCATCCTTTATCGCCCTAACCTTTGTTGATGACCCTTTAACGTTGTAACCTTTTCCAATGCATTTTACTTTTGTTAGCTTCCATCGGGATAAGTCTTACCGATAGCCTCATTGCCTATCGGCTAGACATGATTTCTCCATTGCCGCTAGTGTGTGTTTTGTCGATGGACCATCTTCAAGGAGATGTCAGAATTTCAACAATTACGATGATGGACGAGGTTACATCCTGCAACGTTTTTGTCATCGCAGGTATGGCAACATCGTTGGTTGTCTTGTGGTGTTCCTTGGAATTCCAACCTTCCCCAACAGTTTTAAAAAAAAAATCCCAACTGCTTTTGTCTACACCAATGATTCTTTGTTGGCGTAACCTTTGCTAATGCATATTACTTTTGGTAGTGTCCATCAAGAAAATTTGTACCGATAGCCTCATTGGCTGTCGGCAAGACAATATTTCTCCATTTCCGATAGTGTGTATTTTGTCGATGGACTTAAACAATGTATGCTATCCCAATCACATGCTTCTACTTGTCGGTGTTACCATCGGGTTGACTTTTGTCGATTACAAAGGATTAATATCAGTAGCATTAATATCAATGAGATTGCAAAGGATTAAGCACAATAGGTACTTCATTATCAGGAAGATAAAGATGAAATAGCTACAAGAATACATGAGAAGACTTATCATAAGGAATCATAATAGTAAATGCCAAAAATGTCTTGCAACTAGTACATAAAGCATTCATAAATAGTCATATTGTTGTTTAAAAATACTATCAAAGGAGGATATTATGAAGATAGAGACCTAGAACTCGTTATGCAGTCATGGATAACAATGTAGGGTTAGGTATAGTCCTAGACCTTGTTTAAAGGGCAACATGTTGTAGTGCACATGCCTAAGGAAAACTCTACAATATAGTGAGCAGCAAGACTATCAAGAACAATATTTCAATCTTAGGCATACACAGCTCAAGGAGGTAATGATTAACAAAGAAATAACTTACAAAGATATATCTAGTCATAAAAGATAATCATCTAAGTTGGAGACATGAGAATATTGTAGAACACAAAGTAGACAGTGCCATCATAAGGCGTACACTCCATTTCAAGGCTCCAAACTTAAGGGAAATACAAGGAGATTCCATCAATGCCAATTGTAGTCCATAAAAGCCTTGCCACAAAGCAAATCAAAGACAAAGTACAGTCATAGAGAGATAAGAAGATTAAGTCTATCAAAGAAAAAAAAGAACTCAAAGGCATTCAAAGATGTAATAGTTATAAGGCATGCACAGAGGCTCGGTACAATGGTGATACAGTATTGTAGACCAGTAATGAGGAGTGAAGAATAAGGATTGTGATAGAAATCATGTTCTAAATACAAAGGCACATGACAGTAAGTTTGAGATTAGACAATGCAACATGGAGATATGATCACCTTCTATGATAAATGAAAGTGCAGTCATGATAGTATTTTTTAGTAGATTGGACTACCATAAACATGCACATGGAAATGACTAAAGGGTGGGAGTTTTAGTTAAGTAAACTTCAAGTTAGAATGCAAGTTCTTAGTATCATTCATCAGTTCAGACATTAGTTTTTAGAGAAAATGTGGATTTCTAAGTTCATCATCAGTTTGAGGCCTGAAAAGGTGTAGTTCTGAGGACAATTTCATCAGTTTGAGGCCTCAAAAGGTGTAGTTTTAAGGATAATTTTATCAGTTAGAAGCCCCGCATAGGTCATACATGAGACAAGATGGCTTTTAGATAATTTAACAGCTAAGTTACCAATTACGTACAGGTATGGGTACGTCCGTACACACACAAAAAAATCCTTAGGTATGGGTACGGGTACGTCCACACACACACACACACACACACACACAAAATCTACTCCAATGATATAAAAGCAGCTGAGAGAAAATGTAATCTTGAATTTATTTAGTTTATGATAGACTGAAATGAAACCAAAGTAAACACTCATACAGTGAATTGCATAGATGCAGAAACTGATTTGATTAATGATGCTCAATTAGGTCTTGAAACCCTCATAAAAATATTGACAATACCAGATCTAGTCATCAAGATAGTAGGATGACAAAATCTAGTGATAAATAATTCCACTATAACTATTGGAAGATCTCAGAGCTGATTACTAATCAATATGATAACCAGTTGACCAATAAGAAATCACTAATAACAGTTTCACATCCTTATGATAGTATGAAGAAATCAACAAAAATAGAAATAAAGATCAGATTGCACCAATGATGACAGGTTGTGTATTTATGACAATTGCAATTTGAATGGTAGTTTGGGTCAGATTACACCCCTTACAAAACGTTGTAGCATATATGAGATAGTACACTTTGCAGTCATCACTACTTTATTATTTTGCCCCAAAATTAGGCACAACAGATGATGAATAATCACTGAGGACCCAGCCACCTAAGAAGGACCTTGGAGGAATCGAAGGGGAATCAGGCTCGGACCAGGCCCCAAGCAAAATCAGAATCAGGATCCAGGGGTTTTAGTGAAGAATCAGTAACCTAGTTTAATAGTCAGTTTCCAGCAGTTCCGCCTCCTTTTATGCATGCTCTTTCTTCAAATTCGACCCAAAATAAACTCAAAATGAACAATGAATGAACAAAATGAGGTTGTGTGTCTATTATAAAACAAAATGAACAAATGTTAAGGAATGAATAGAGAAAGTATGTCTAATTTAGAACAAAATAAACTCACAAAACCAATGAGGCATGCATTCACTTGTAATGGGGATTGTCTCGTAGAAGCATGTTCACAACTTGCAACACTGAATATGTAACCTGCAAACAAGATGCTTAGCATCAATAAGATTAACAGTGGAGCATAATGAAATATTAAAAAGTGTGTTACCTTATTGAGATTCTCTTTATTTGAAGAATAGTTTAATATTCTCTACTTAACAAGGCCAACCATGCGAAGGTGGAAGCTCATTTGGCCCCTCCACACACCCCCCCACCCCCACCCCCCAAAATATCACTATAAATTCCCCATTAACGTCCAACATTCTTTCATCCATTAATGAAACATAACATTCATTCATTATCACATAACATTCATTAGCACATAACATTCATTAACAAGTAACATTCATCAACATTCATCAACATTCATCAACATTCATTAAAACATAAAATCCAGTTGTTAACATATAATAAGATTACAATCATTTTTTTTCTTTCTTTTTGAAGCTTGGAGGTAAAGACTAATTGGACCATCGTTGTCGTCATCATTTGTCCCCTCTTTAGTTCTTCTACCATGTGCTCGTGATCTAGTTAATGTATGCCTAGTCCTGTACTCATGATGAGGACACGTATACAAAGGGGGGCCCGCTGCAATAACAAAGAAATGGGTTAAATTCATGAGTTTTATTATTATTGTTACAAGTATTCCATTAATTAAAAGAAAATTACAGGGGTGCTCTTTACCTGATGGGGCCACATCATCTTCCTGATCATTTTGTCTAGCCTCATCCTCAACATCTTGAACACCCCCTAAATCCTCTAGAGTTGAAACATGAAACATTACATTAATCAATACACCAATTGCAATTAAATTTGTTTAAAGGAATAACAGTGGTCCTCTTTACCCGGTGGGGACCCATCACGTTCCTGATGTTGTCTACCAGGATCATGCTCAACTTGCTCACCACGGTCTACATGCTCTAAAATAAAATCAACAAACGTTACATTACTTACTACACCAATTTCAATTAAAGATGTTTAATTGTAATAATCATTACATAAAAAAAATTTGTTTAGCACGTGAATACCTCCAGTACTGGGATGCACACCACAACCTTCATCATGTGTAGGTTGTGTTCCACCCTATGCAGGATGCATTCCAATGTCATGTGCATTGTTATGATTGCTTGATTATTTAAAACAAATATAGTCATATTATGTTGGAAATTAACATCGAATAGATTATTGCTCAAGTATTCAATTTTAAATAATTTTCATTTAGCTTATTTACATGATTGGCGGATGCACCAGATTCTTTTGTTTGCCTGCTCAATCCTTTTAGACATTCAACCATGGCTCTATAGCCCCCCCAGAAGGCAATTTTTATGTCATCTTCTGTGGGCACTCTATTGAATTCAGAGCCCTGCATTTTTTGCTTAATATCATGAATTTTGCTTGTATTATTTAATGATTAAAAAATTTGTTTTCAATTTATTATTTCGATGCGATATTTCATTTATTGATACTTACAATTTGTGCGGCAACTTTCATATAACCACCAGAGCCAAGTTTGTGTTGCCAGTGCTTTTCTAGTCTTTCCTTAGTTGCCTTTGATGTGTCGAGCAATCTATGAAAAGTTTGAAATATGTTAGATTATATAAATATATAGAGTAATTAGTACATAATTACATTCTTAATAGTATCACATACCTTCTTCTTCCTAGTGGTGTATTTCCTTCTTTCCTTTCAACTTTCTCCTTTGCATCCAAAATCAAGTCCTTCCACTCCCTCTCTGGAATCAAGGGTGGATGTGCGTACTTTTTGTTCTTCTCTAAATGTGTCCTATACTAGTCCCTCACATACTTTAGATGTTTGCTAGCTTGGTCAAAGACCTTGCTTTTCTCAAATGTGTCATTTCCGAACAACCCAACCAAATAGTTTATGAGCTCATCTTTTAACTTTTTTTCTTGCTCATTCCACCGTTTACATATGGTGGGCCTGAAGATCTCCAACGTAATTTCATTAATATTTTTTATAAAAAATATCATTTCCTACAAACAAATCATGGGATGATTAGTCCAAAATGAGTGATCAATAAGTAAATTACAATTACTCTATATAGCATAATAATTTTAAAATACCTGGAACCTTCTCTATCTTTATGGGAAGCTAATCTTCGGTCACCACAAATGTGACCGACAATGTTCCCGTACTAGAAATATGAGAAGATCAAGGAAATGCTGCTATGGTATCACCACTAGTGGCCTCTACATCCTCATGTACATGTCTTGCTGCAGAAAATGAATCCACTATGAAATGCCCCCAAGAAAGAACACTTCAAGGGAAATAAACACATAACAAAAGAGAGAGAAAAAGAGAGATCTACGAACTCCAGGATCAGTATGATGTGCACTAGTGGATGTCTGCATGTTGCGTGTTACCGAAATTGTGGATGGAAATATAGGTGGGGATGATGGCCTCTAATGAGGCGATGTTTGCACAGGAACATGGACATCACCTGAAGAATAATAAATTAAATATACAAAACATTAAATACATGAGAAATAACACAATGGTGTAGGGGAACTAAGAGCACAATGAGGAACTAGGACCAATTTTTTAATGTAGAACAGTCAAATTTAGAGCCTTTGAATAATAAAAACTTTTGAATTCCCTACACTCTTTTTCAGTTTTCTGAATATTGCAGTCTGTTATCCACATGTTTTCTACCATCAAATGCATTGATTGGATTTGGAAACTCATTGTAGATTGAAGTAGCATGAATATACGTTCATTTCCTTTTGGTTTCATTAATTTTGGATCTGTATTTGAAAATTTATAGCCATTTTGGTGAAAACTGTCCAAACCCTACCTAGGGCTAGCAGGAAGCACTCAAAATGTAATATCTTTTATTTTCTTTACCAAATAAGCCCGCAAATGGGCATAAATCTATATTATATTGTGTACTTTCATTTCATCAAGTGTGCAGGGTTTTCACTCCAAGTTTGGCACGTGATTTGAAGACTTTTGGGACTGTTTTGGGTGTCTCAGTCCAAGAAGGACAGTGAAAAGGCAAATTTGTGAGGGTTTGGTGCAAAAGTACATATGAATGAGTGTTGATATATTGTTGGGGGTTGAATAAGGTGTGTGGGGAGTCATCTTAGAGGTTTCAAAGGAGTTTTGAAGCCTTAAAAGACCTTGAACCAAAGATGTGACATGGTTGTCCTCTTGTATTGCCTCATGACAACAAACTTGAAAACAGTGATAAAAAGCTTTCGACATGTGAGGGTTGAATGAAAAATAGTCTTGGAAGATAGTGTGGATGGAAACCTCAGTGTGTGGTGTATGTTTGGAAGGAG
>NW_026729740.1:0-41476 GCF_030272615.1 Cryptomeria japonica | reverse complement strand
CTGTAGAGACGAGATGCAGAATCCCACACTAGCAGAAGCCACAACCAAATCAAGGTCATGGAGGTCCTGAATAACCACATCATGTGGTGATAACTCAACTGTCTTACCAGAGCCAAAGTGGCAAATTTGATAAATAGATAGGAGGTTCGTCGAGATGTTAGGGACAACCAGAACATCCTGTAGAGTACCCCCATCCAAAGAGACAGAACCTGAACCCAAGATGGAAAGCTGAACTGAGTCACCCGCTGCAATCTATGGAATACCACAAGAGACAAGAGAAGTAACCAATTGCTGAGTGTGTGTCATATGGTGAGAAGCACCAGAATCTAGAATCCAAGTGGACCTAGAGGTCAAAGCTCTAGCAATGAGAGCATGACCTTTCCCTATGGAAGGAGAAGATGCCTGAGGTGAGGAATGTGATGCTGCTACATGGCTTCCTCTAAAGCCTCTAATCGTTTCCAACACCTGGAAACTGGATGTCCGTCCTTTCCACAAAAATTTATGAGGGAATGAGTATGGTAATTGATGCTTACCTCTTTTAATGCTTTGATGGGTGTAATGAAAGGAAGAAAATTCTCATTTTTTCTGCTATGATTGTGGATAATACCTAGAATATTTTAAAGAAGTGTATGGCTTTAGATTTATCTTGCCTATGGATATGACAATCATAGAGGTTTTAGCAATTATGTTTCATTTATTTACAGAAAGATTCATATGTGCAAATTTATAATTGTTAAACGAGTTTCAGGGCTAATACATGTTGCTTGTTTTCCGTCTAGTTTGGTGACTTCTAGGAGTAAGACGGAGCCTAGGGGGGGAGAATGTAGTGCCCCTACCCTAGTCAATGTTGCAAAACTGGTTTGACCTTGGATGACTTCCTATTGTGGCATTCTTGAATGGTTGATTTACTGTGATGTAATGTTGTAGATTAGATAATATGAATATTGTGCATACCTGTTAATGTGCTTTCGCATCAGATTCTTATGAAGTTTAATTGATTCCCTAATTCTTATTATAAATCTCGAGCTAACACCTTAATTGAATATGTATATATATGTATGCTTGCGTGACTCATGGGTGCAGGAGATTGCAGGTATAGTACCGCCTAGGTGTGAGGTTCGTCTCCATCGTGATTCGCAGGTTGAGTATACCTCTTTCATCCCTAGAATTAGATTAGGTGGTCGTAAAACCCTCGTCTCGCCTTAGCAATGATCAAGTGAGCATCATGGGGTGGTCTATCGGGGTTCCTTTTTCATTTGGGTTTGCGTGTCATGTGATTGGTGGGCTATCTTGGTTTGCATGCCTTGTGTGTGGTAAAATGGAGTGCTTTATCCTAAGTATTTAATTTGATTTAATGTGTTCATTTACGCATTAGTGATTGAGAAATTAAAATAGATAGGTTTCTTTTATGTGGTATCGCTATATTTTATGTTTGTAGCAAGTTTAAGTATTTAATTTGAATTAATGTGTTCATTCATGCATTAGTAGTTGAGAAATTTAAAATAAATAGGTTTCTTTTATGTGATTAATCATTAATTTAAAAAGATAGCTTTATTTATGTTTGTAATGAGTTTAATTTAATAGTTGATTTTAAATAACGAAATTTAATTAGTTTATGTGTTTTAAAAAGGAAAGATTTAAGTTGTTTGGAATAGAGAAATTCAATCTCTTTTGCATTTTGGAAAAGAAAGGTTAATTTTACTTATTTAAGAAATTAATTTTTATTAGAAAAGCAAGTTTAATTTATAAGTATATTTGATATAGTGTGAAAGATTGATTTAGGGAATTAATTTAATTAAAATATTTTATCCTCGTCAATATTGTGAAATATAAATGTTAGCTTAGTTAATATTGAGAAAATTAAATTAAATGAGAGAGAAGCATTTTAATTTTAATGAGAAAAGCAAGTCAGATTATTTGAATAGTTGAAAAGAATGATTATTTTCATTTTTTATTTAAAAAAGTGCTTAAAATTCGAAATTAGAAATTAGGTCAAAATTTCATTCTTTTAACCTAGGTTGGAAAATATTTTGGGGTTGTTGAATCTTTGGAACAAATTTTTTTTGGATGGAGATTGGAGATTTTGGAAGGATGGATTTTTCTACAGCTACAGGTTGGCTCCCAAGGGTGGGGAAGATCAATGTAGCGGTTGGAACCACCACATTGATCTTCCAACCACTGATTGAACTCCCAAGAGTTGGGTGGGAACTTAGGAGGATAGAGAACTCGTGGGGCCCCTTCGCCCCCCCACACCCCCCCCCCAAATAATAATTATAGATTATTGGGTGGGGGCTAGCCCCTTCGACATAATAGGGGGGAGGGTACGCATGTATCCCAAAATATATCATTGGAGCATATGCAAATAGTTTTTATTTTATAAAACAAAGTTTTGTTTATTGTCTTCAAAATCTTGCCAGGAATGCGATATGAGGTAGGATTCAAATGCATCTCTTGATTCTTATGATATTGGGTTTGTCTCTTGAAAAAAAAAATGGTTGTTCTTGAAGATTTCTTGCTGTAAACCTCCATGAATGTTCTTAAAATTTAGGTATTAGTTGGGAACATGGTTGATTTGGTGGTTCAAGATTGTTTAAATGGAGTAGATGAAGGAGTGTAGATCCATTCTCTTATTCTTTGTCTCAGAAAATTTCTGAGTCTATGTTTATTGGGGATTTTTGTTTTCAGATTTGCTGAGTGCATTTATTTGTCTAAGACTGCAAATTTGGTTTTAAAATCAACTTGGTATTCATGATTATTCTGGGAAAAAAAAAAATTTAAAATGAATGAAATAAAATAACATTTTTTTGAAATTTCGTTATTTTTGTTCAATAGAATTTAAACCGAAACTTAAAAAAAAATTAAAAAAATTAAAAAATAAAAAGGAAAGGGAAATATTTTGGGGTTTTGGGGGGGGAGAGCGCGAAGCTCAACCCATGCCCTCCCCTTACTGCCTCCTGCAGGAGCCCCTGCATCCACCCTGTGGAAGCGGAGGGACTACGTCCACGTAAGTGGCCGCAGTTACCCTGCTCCACAGTGTGGAGGCCGAAGGGTCTACGACCCCCACAGCAGCCGTACAGACCCCGGATCCACTATGTGTGGAGGGCCGAGGGTTTGTGTCCACTGTGGTGGCCGCAGGCTTGACGACTAGGGCACAACCCGATGGCTACGACACAGCCGCCTTAGGGTTTGCCGCCCTCCTACCCTTTTTTTAAAAAAAAAAAATTAGTAAATCTTTTTGTTTTAAGAAAAAAATAAAAAAATATTCATAGATTAAGTTTTAAAATAATATAATTTATTTTCACTAAACCTTGATTAATATATTATTAATATATATTAATTTTTAATTATGGATTAATGTGGATTTTAATGAATGTTTATTTAGATAATCCACATATTAATACATGTTATTAATTAGATATTGATTGTTGCTAAAACTTTGATTAATATATATATTATTAATATATATTAATTTTTAATTATGGATTAATGTAGATTTTAAATAAATGTTAATTTAGATAATCCATATATTAATATATATTATTAATTATATATTGATTGTTGGTCCCTTTGTAGCGAATATTGTCACTGAATAACCATTATTGTTCAGACATTAATTTTTATTTAGTTAGATATATATTGAGATATATGTATACGCTAATTCATATTTACGGATGGTGTAATTGCTTTAAATATACGCAAAGGAATTATAATTCATTGGGGAGTGTTTTTCCCATTTCAAAGATTCCTTTTAATGTATATTTTCTTTTTGTAAAGGGTAAATTTGTGTTGCTAGAGAGGGGGGCTAGGTTATTTCAAACCAGTATGTCAAAGACGTTATCTAAGGTTTAAATAACCTATTTAGATGAATAATGCTTACATTCATGTGAACTTGGTTGGAAAACTTGTAGAGATGTATTTAGGTTATGTCTTTGATGCATATGAATGTAGTGAGTAGAAAACCTAGAATGACCTGGATCTGGATGAGGTAGAAAACTGAAAACAACTTAGATCATTTAGAAAAATTGATCAACCTTTAAATGTTTAAATCAATATGAGAAAAGATTTTATTTCTGGTTGTTGCTTGTACAAGGTTTAATTTTTGTATTCACTTTTGTTTAAAGAAATGGCAAAACCTTGATTATGTTTGTTTGGACCCTGTCGTCGGGTTGTTTTATGACTAACCATAGTTGGTCAAGTCCCTAGTTAGAGTACCGTCAGACAAGAAACCCTTGTAATTGCTTTTGATGTGTTCAGTTGGATCCACTTCTATGAAGGGATCATTTATTATTTGTTGACCGAAGTGGTCGTTGTATAGTGGTTGTGTTTTCCTATAAGGCAGAGATGTAAATGACATGAACCTTATGTAATCTTAACTTAATTAATTGCCAGAGGGGTCTTGCAGTTGAGCAGACCCAGAGATGTAGCCCTCTAGGGGTGAACTCCGAGATCATTCTATGTTATGTGATGCTTTTGTCTCTCATGTTTCATACTTAGTGCTAGCATGTATGGATGCATTTTGTAAGTGTTTAATGGGGATTTAATGAAGTTAATTTATGAATGCATGAATATAGTCATCTGGTTAAATGCAATAAATGGATCATGAAGGAATGAACTCTGTTAATGTTAATGAAAATACGTATGCATGAAAAGACTTCCTAGTTATGATGATGTTAATAGAGTGTTTTGGAACAAGGCGCATGTTATGTGTTTAATACAAAAATTGAACAAAATGAATGGTTTAAAAGTTATTGGATGAACTCATCATATCACCTAAATTGTAATTCTAATGGATGAACTTCATGTTGTTATCTACATTTTAATCTTAATAAATGAACTTCATCTCAATAGCTATAATTGAAATAAATTGGGTGAAACTAATTTCGTTATTTATATTTTAATCTTAACAAATGAACTCATCATATTAACCTTATTTTAACTATAATGGGTAAACTCATTAAGTTACCTATATTTTAACCCTAATGGATGAACTTCATTATGTTATTTAGAATTTATCCTTAACAAATGATCTCCATCTTATTAGCTATGTTGTAGCCATTATGGATGAAACTCATTTGGGTATTTACATTTTAACCTTAATAAATGAACTTCATCTTATTAGCTATATTTTAACTAAACTGGATGAATTCACATGTTATCTATGTTTTAACTTCATTGGGTAAATTCCCTCATGTTAGCCTCATCTTCAACCATAATAGGATGAACGTTTCCTAATTTCTATAATGTCAATTCACTGAACAAATTATATCCATGTTTCAAGTAGTAGCATGTAATTAAGATATCCTACTTAATTGGATCAGATGTCGTGAGTTGAGTATAGGTGTTAAGTTACGTAATCATGTTGGGAAACTCCTTAGGTTTTGTTTTGTCTTCTGATGTGTTAATGAAGCTTAAATAGCTCCAATGTATCTTAGTGTTGTGTCTTATAATTAAAAAAAAAATATTTACACTCATTTGAGTGTTTTAGCTTTATTCCTTCGAGGTTTCCTTGCAGGGCATTACATAATTAGTTATATGAAAATTGTGTTGGGATTCTAAATGCCAATTTTCTTAAAATGTTGAAAATACATAGTCTATGAATGATAGTAATCAAGTAATAATAGGAAGTGAGTTTCAATAGAATGATGTGTGTATTCTTGGAATTTAAGTGGCATTAGATGAAATGAAAACTAAGTTTGGAAGTAGGACTGAGATATCTTAACTTAGATAGCTAGACGTATGTCATATATTATTATTGATAAAAGTAGAATTGATATTAAACTTTGGCTTTTGTAATGAGACCTATTTTGCTTGTTTAAATATATGAGTTGACCAAATTGCTTAAATCGCCTTATGAAGGACTTTCTAATCTTCTATAGGTTATTAGTTGTGCATTAATGGAAATGATGCATGTTATAGTCCAGTATCAAGTGATTAATCGAAGCTCTAACCTCTATTTTTGTTATAACTTGGTGAATATGATCATGGTATAGATAAGATATCTTGAACATTAGTCATGGTATGAGTATATTGCTTGTGCATGTGTGAGTGCATAGTTGCTTTATCTCTTCCTACCTATATCAACTTTAGAAAGGATAATTGCCTAGATTTTCAAAAATATTGAATTGCATAAAAAATAATGAAAAGAATACAAACATACGGATTAAAATAAAAGCCTTAAATATGGCATGCACTTTCTAACACATTCAAGGTATTTCACCCTTGGATGTTGTGTAGCGATTACTCCCTTTTAGTGTGACTAATGTTGGTCAACTCGTGAAGTGAGTTGGATGAATCGTTTATTTTTCCTTGAGTTAATTTATGATTTATGTGAAGTGTCGTAAGGTTTAATGTGTATTTTTGAGATTTCTTTACTTTGGATGACCACTGATTTCTTCTTTCTTTTATTTTTCCCTTGTGGTGGCACTTGTCACACTTAAATTTCTTGATTGATTTTGATGGCAACTTTTCATCTCTTTTAATTTAATGAATTGATTGAGGGATATTTCCTTTGACCTCCTCTTTTGTTGTCTATGGTGGTCATTTTGAGTGTTGATGTATTGTGGGCCCAAATCTTGAGCTAGCGTTATCTCTATCATGTTCATTTTGAACCTCTGATAGTGTGTGTGAGGGAGGACATCGTGGAAAAGTGCACTATATAGGAGTTGAAAAATACAACCCCACAGTAGCATGAAGATCTTCTGCAAGCCGAATAACCTATTACAAGGAGAAGCAATGAAGCAAAATCTGAAGAACAAGAAAAACACAGGAAAAATATTCTCCAAAAAAGAGAGCTCTAATTCACCAAAAAAATGTATATTGAAAAGATAATACAATGAAAAGAAAAAGTAACCTCTAATAGGTCAAGAAACCCTAAAAAGGGAAAACCCTAGGTTTGCACATAATAATTAATTAAAACAATTAATTATATGCACATAATGTTAGCATTAAGTGTAAAAAGATAATTGGAAACTAAAGAATTAAACAAATAATGTTTAATTAATCAAGTAAAGACCCAATTAATCTACCACCCCCCCTAAAGCTAGACTTAGGGAGAAGCTAAAACCTATAACAACTACTGAAAGCATGAAAGATGGGTCCCGGCAACAAGGCTGATCAGGTACCCAAATACAATGAAATCTCTATGAAATGGAGACAAAGGAGAAAACCCAGTGGGAAAAAAACTCCTCTGCAAAAGAGATAAAAGAACATGCTGAAAGAAAAAGAAGGAAGGAAGGCCTCATAAAGACCCCCCAAGGACAACTTCCTTCACCCCAAGTATAGAGCACAATTGAAGATAGCATGGCGATGCAAAAGGTTTCGTGAAGATGTCTGCAACCTGCTCAGAGTGGGAATGTACTCCAGAATGAGAACACCATCCTGAATCAACTGACGGATAAAATGCATGTGAGCTCAATGTGGCTTCGTCCACTGATGCTCTATCAGGTTGCAGGAAATATGAATAGCACTCTGATTGTCACACCAAAGAACAGTGGGACTATCAGGAGGAAAACCAAACTCAGTCATCAACTGTTCCGAAGCCATAAGATCTCCTGACTAGCGAGCACAGGCAGAGCGGTACTCAGCCTTTGTAGATGATAATGCATGAGTAGTCTACTTCTTGCAAGACCATGTGATAGGACTAGAGCCAAGACAGAAAACAAAGCCGAAAGTAGACTTCCGATCAGTGACATCACCAGCCCAATCTGAGTCAGTGTAGCCAACAATGTGTGGTTCCCCTGATGTATAATGAATGCCATGAGAACTAGTGCCCTGAATGTACCTCAAAATACATTTGGTAGCTTACCAATGACTCTCATGAGGATCATGGGAGAGCGAGAGGACAAGACCAACTACAAAGGAATATCAAGACGGGGTGTGAGTCAGGTACAACAAACTGCCAACCAACTGCCTGTAAAGTGTAGAATCGACTGAAGGAGTGGGACAAGCTATGGTCAAAACAACCCCTAATTGAAATGGTGTGGGAGCAGGCTTGCAATCAAGCATGACGAAGTGCTAAAGCATGTCAAGAGCATACTTCTCGCTGGTAGAGAGAGATCCCATCAGAAGACTGAATCACCTGAAGACCAAGGAAATAGTGCAACATACCGAGATCTATCATCTCAAACTGATCCATCAAGGCACGCTAAATATGCTGAATCATAGAGGATGAGCTACCCGTGATGAGAAGATCATCAACATATAGCACAAGAATCAAAAGTCACCCTCAAGAAGCTGAATGTAGACGGTTGTGATCAGAATGACTGCGGGAGAACCCAATGGAGAGCAAGAAAGAGTCCATCTTCTCATACCAAGCCCAAGGGGCCTGTTTGAGACCATACAATGAATGCCAAAGTTTGCAAACTAAAGAACTATCCTGCACAAATCCCTGTGGTTGTTCCCATGTAGATTTCCTCCTATAGATCCCCGTGCAAGAAGGCACTCTTCACATCCATCTAAAAAATAGGCCAACGTCGAGAAGGTGCAAGAGAGAGTACAAAGCGAATGGAATTCATCTTGGCTACAAAGGCAAATGTCTCGAAGTAATCAATACCCTCAACCTATGAAAAACCCTTCACAACAAGACGTGCCTTGTACTTATCAATGGAACCATCAGTAGCATATTTAGTGCGATACAACCAGCGACACCTAACCATCTTTCTACCCTTAGGAAGAGGACAAAGATCCCATGTATGATTCCTCATAAAAGAAGAATACTCCTCCTCCATAGCACAATCCCACTCAGGGTGACCTGTCACCTCTGAAAAATTCTGAGGATCATCTAAATAGCATGACTCAAAAGAATAGAACCCACTGTGTGAGAACGAGTGCGATGAGTATGTTAAGGGTCACTAGCCAGAGGACTTGCCACTGCAACAGTAAGGCGAGCCCACTTGGGCATCTGAGGTGGAGCAGGTGGAGGTGGGGATGGTGGATCATCAGCACCATCATCAGAATCATCCTCAAAAATGATCCTAAAGTGGTGCAGTGGCTGAAGTAGGTAGAGGAGTAGACACTAGAGTCAGGGTATCCACTGTGGGAAGACGCTCATCAAACTGAACATCCTGTCGAAATAGGACCTCTCTGGAATTAGGATCAAACCAACCTGTATGCCTTAACATCCTCACAGTAGCCAACAAAAATGAGGTGGTCGGCTCTTTCGCTCCATGACTTTCCTCTGAGCATCAGGAATAAAGGCCCATGTCTCACTACCAAATACCCAAAAAAAGGAAACATCAGGCTTGTCATGAGACCAAGCCTCCTCAGGAGTCATATGTCGAATAGCCTTGTGAGGCATCCAATTCTGAATATAGTTGGTACAATTGATTGCCTCAGCCCAAAAAGATGAATCCATGGACCTGGATTGAATCATACAATTCACCATCTCCCGTAAAGTTTTGTTCTTTGCATTCAGTGACACCATTCTGCTGAGGGGTGTAGGGAACAGTAAATTGATGCTGCAAACCATGCTCAGTGCAAAAAAACTCTGAAAAGCCTGATTCACATACTCCCCCCCATTATCTGTATGTATCTGTCGAATAGAACAGCCAGACCACTTCTTGACAAATGTCTGAAGATTCAAAATGAGTCAAAGACATCAGACTTGTACTTAAGAAAGTACACCCATGTGCATCTGGAGAAGTCATCAATAAATGTGAGTACATACTTGGCCCCTGAAAAAGAAGGAGTGGGAAATGACATGAGATCACTGTGAATCAACTCCAAGGGTGCCAAAGCACGAGAGGCTCTCCCTTCAGAAAGGGATCTTTGTGATGCTTGCCAAGAACACAACCATGACAAACACCATCAGTGCAGGAAATCTATGGGAGCCCAAGAACAAGTGCCTATGTACTCATCTGTTGAAGATATCTGTAATTGACATGGCCCAATCGCTCATGCCAAAGCTTACTCACTAAATCTGCATGTGCTATGAGAGATGAACTTGTACCCAAAGAGGGCTCAAATTCATCAAATCTGTAGAGACGAGATGCAGAATCCACACTAGCAGAAGCCACAACCAAATCAAGGTCATGGAGGTCCTGAATAACCACATCATGTGGTGATAACTCAACTGTCTTACCAGAGCCAAAGTGGCAAATTTGATAAATAGATAGGAGGTTCGTCGAGATGTTAGGGACAACCAGAACATCCTGTAGAGTACCCCCATCCAAAGAGACAGAACCTGAACCCAAGATGGAAAGCTGAACTGAGTCACCCGCTGCAATCTATGGAATACCACAAGAGACAAGAGAAGTAACCAATTGCTGAGTGTGTGTCATATGGTGAGAAGCACCAGAATCTAGAATCCAAGTGGACCTAGAGGTCAAAGCTCTAGCAATGAGAGCATGACCTTTCCCTATGGAAGGAGAAGATGCCTGAGGTGAGGAAATGTGATGCTGCTACATGGCTTCCTCTAAAGCCTCTAATCGTTTCCAACACCTGGAAACTGGATGTCCGTCCTTTCCACAAAAATTTATGAGGGAATGAGTATGGTAATTGATGCTTACCTCTTTTAATGCTTTGATGGGTGTAATGAAAGGAAGAAAATTCTCATTTTTCTGCTATGATTGTGGATAATACCTAGAATATTTTAAAGAAGTGTATGGCTTTAGATTTATCTTGCCTATGGATAATGACAATCATAGAGGTTTTAGCAATTATGTTTCATTTATTTACAGAAAGATTCATATGTGCAAATTTATAATTGTTAAACGAGTTTCAGGGCTAATACATGTTGCTTGTTTTCCGTCTAGTCTGGTGACTTCTAGGAGTAAGACGGAGCCTAGGGGGGGAGAATGTAGTGCCCCTACCCTAGTCAATGTTGCAAAACTGGTTTGACCTTGGATGACTTCCTATGTGGCATTCTTGAATGGTTGATTTACTGTGATGTAATGTTGTAGATTAGATAATATGAATATTGTGCATACCTGTTAATGTGCTTTCGCATCGATTCTTATGTAAGTTTAATTGATTCCCTAATTCTTATTATAAATCTCGAGCTAACACCTTAATTGAATATGTATATATATGTATGCTTGCGTGACTCATGGGTGCAGGAGATTGCAGGTATAGTACCGCCTAGGTGTGAGGTTCGTCTCCATCGTGATTCGCAGGGTTGAGTATACCTCTTTCATCCCTAGAATTAGATTAGGTGGTCGTAAAACCCTCGTCTCGCCTTAGCAATGATCAAGTGAGCATCATGGGTGGTCTATCGGGGTTCCTTTTTCATTTGGGTTTGCGTGTCATGTGATTGGTGGGCTATCTTGGTTTGCATGCCTTGTGTGTGGTAAAATGGAGTGCTTTATCCTAAGTATTTAATTTGATTTAATGTGTTCATTTACGCATTAGTGATTGAGAAATTAAAATAGATAGGTTTCTTTTATGTGGTATCGCTATATTTATGTTTGTAGCAAGTTTAAGTATTTAATTTGAATTAATGTGTTCATTCATGCATTAGTAGTTGAGAAATTTAAAATAAATAGGTTTCTTTTATGTGATTAATCATTAATTTAAAAGATAGCTTTATTTATGTTTGTAATGAGTTTAATTTAATAGTTGATTTTAAATAACGAATTTAATTAGTTTATGTGTTTTAAAAAGGAAAGATTTAAAGTTGTTTGGAATAGAGATAATTCAATCTCTTTTGCATTTTGGAAAAAGAAAGGTTAATTTTACTTATTTAAGAAAATTAATTTTTATTAGAAAAGCAAGTTTAATTTATAAGTATATTTGATATAGTGTGAAAGATTGATTTAGGGAATTAATTTAATTAAAATATTTTATCCTCGTCAATATTGTGAAATATAAATGTTAGCTTAGTTAATATTGAGAAAATTAAAATTAAATGAGAGAGAAGCATTTTAATTTTAATGAGAAAAGCAAGTCAGATTATTTGAATAGTTGAAAAGAATGATTATTTTCATTTTTTATTTAAAAAAGTGCTTAAATTCGAAATTAGAAATTAGGTCAAAATTTCATTCTTTTAACCTAGGTTGGAAAAATATTTTGGGGTTGTTGAATCTTTGGAACAAATTTTTTTGGATGGAGATTGGAGATTTTGGAAGGATGGATTTTTCTACAGCTACAGGTTGGCTCCCAAGGGTGGGAAGATCAATGTAGCGGTTGGAACCACCACATTGATCTTCCAACCACTGATTGAACTCCCAAGAGTTGGGTGGGAACTTAGGAGGATAGAGAACTCGTGGGGCCCCTTCGCCCCCCCACACCCCCCCCCAAATAATAATTATAGATTATTGGGTGGGGGCTAGCCCTTCGACATAATAGGGGGGAGGGTACGCATGTATCCCAAAATATATCATTGGGAGCATATGCAAAATAGTTTTTATTTTATAAAACAAAGTTTTGTTTATTGTCTTCAAAATCTTGCCAGGAATGCGATATGAGGTAGGATTCAAATGCATCTCTTGATTTCTTATGATATTGGGTTTGTCTCTTGAAAAAAAAAAATGGTTGTTCTTGAAGATTTCTTGCTGTAAACCTCCATGAATGTTCTTAAAATTTAGGTATTAGTTGGGAACATGGTTGATTTGGTGGTTCAAGATTGTTTAAATGGAGTAGATGAAGGAGTGTAGATCCATTCTCTTATTCTTTGTCTCAGAAAATTTCTGAGTCTATGTTTATTGGGGATTTTTGTTTTCAGATTTGCTGAGTGCATTTATTTGTCTAAGACTGCAAATTTGGTTTTAAAATCAACTTGGTATTCATGATTATTCTGGGAAAAAAAAAAATTTAAAATGAATGAAATAAAAATAACATTTTTTGAAATTTCGTTATTTTTGTTCAATAGAATTTAAACCGAAACTTAAAAAAAATTAAAAAAATTAAAAAAATAAAAAGGAAAGGGAAATATTTTGGGGTTTTGGGGGGGGAGAGCCGAAGCTCAACCCATGCCCTCCCCTTACTGCCTCCTGCAGGAGCCCCTGCATCCACCCTGTGGAAGCGGAGGGACTACGTCCACGTAAGTGGCCGCAGTTACCCTGCTCCACAGTGTGGAGGCCGAAGGGTCTACGACCCCCACAGCAGCCGTACAGACCCCGGATCCACTATGTGTGGAGGCCGAGGGTTTGTGTCCACTGTGGTGGCCGCAGGCTTGACGACTAGGGCACAACCCGATGGCTACGACACAGCCGCCTTAGGGTTTGCCGCCCTCCACCCTTTTTTTAAAAAAAAAAAATTAGTAAATCTTTTTGTTTTAAGAAAAAAATAAAAAAATATTCATAGATTAAGTTTTAAAATAATATAATTTATTTTCACTAAACCTTGATTAATATATTATTAATATATATTAATTTTTAATTATGGATTAATGTGGATTTTAAATGAATGTTTATTTAGATAATCCACATATTAATACATGTTATTAATTAGATATTGATTGTTGCTAAACTTTGATTAATATATATATTATTAATATATATTAATTTTTAATTATGGATTAATGTAGATTTTAAATAAATGTTAATTTAGATAATCCATATATTAATATATATTATTAATTATATATTGATTGTTGGTCCCTTTGTAGCGAATATTGTCACTGAATAACCATTATTGTTCAGACATTAATTTTATTTAGTTAGATATATATTGAGATATATGTATACGCTAATTCATATTTACGGATGGTGTAATTGCTTTAAATATACGCAAAGGAATTATAATTCATTGGGGAGTGTTTTTCCCATTTCAAAGATTCCTTTTAATGTATATTTTCTTTTTGTAAAGGGTAAATTTGTGTTGCTAGAGAGGGGGCTAGGTTATTTCAAACCAGTATGTCAAAGACGTTTATCTAAGGTTTAAATAACCTATTTAGATGAATAATGCTTACATTCATGTGAACTTGGTTGGAAAACTTGTAGAGATGTATTTAGGTTATGTCTTGATGCATATGAATGTAGTGAGTAGAAAACCTAGAATGACCTGGATCTGGATGAGGTAGAAAACTGAAAACAACTTAGATCATTTAGAAAAATTGATCAACCTTTAAATGTTTAAATCAATATGAGAAAAGATTTTATTTTCTGGTTGTTGCTTGTACAAGGTTTAATTTTTGTATTCACTTTTGTTTAAAGAAATGGCAAAACCTTGATATGTTTGTTTGGACCCTGTCGTCGGGTTGTTTTATGACTAACCATAGTTGGTCAAGTCCCTAGTTAGAGTACCGTCAGACAAGAAACCCTTGTAATTGCTTTTGATGTGTTCAGTTGGATCCACTTCTATGAAGGGATCATTTATGTATTTGTTGACCGAAGTGGTCGTTGTATAGTGGTTGTGTTTTCCTATAAGGCAGAGATGTAAATGACATGAACCTTATGTAATCTTAACTTAATTAATTGCCAGAGGGGTCTTGCAGTTGAGCAGACCCAGAGATGTAGCCCTCTAGGGGTGAACTCCGAGATCATTTCTATGTTATGTGATGCTTTTGTCTCTCATGTTTCATACTTAGTGCTAGCATGTATGGATGCATTTTGTAAGTGTTTAATGGGGATTTAATGAAGTTAATTTATGAATGCATGAATATAGTCATCTGGTTAAATGCAATAAATGGATCATGAAGGAATGAACTCTGTTAATGTTAATGAAAATACGTATGCATGAAAAGACTTCCTAGTTATGATGATGTTAATAGAGTGTTTTGGAACAAGGCGCATGTTATGTGTTTAATACAAAAATTGAACAAAATGAATGGTTTAAAAGTTATTGGATGAACTCATCATATCACCTAAATTGTAATTCTAATGGATGAACTTCATGTTGTTATCTACATTTTAATCTTAATAAATGAACTTCATCTCAATAGCTATAATTGAAATAAATTGGGTGAACTAATTTCGTTATTTATATTTTAATCTTAACAAATGAACTCATCATATTAACCTTATTTTAACTATAATGGGTAAACTCATTAAGTTACCTATATTTTAACCCTAATGGATGAACTTCATTATGTTATTTAGAATTTATCCTTAACAAATGATCTCCATCTTATTAGCTATGTTGTAGCCATTATGGATGAACTCATTTGGGTATTTACATTTTAACCTTAATAAATGAACTTCATCTTATTAGCTATATTTTAACTAAACTGGATGAATTCACATGTTATCTATGTTTTAACTTCATTGGGTAAATTCCCTCATGTTAGCCTCATCTTCAACCATAATAGATGAACGTTTCCTAATTTCTATAATGTCAATTCACTGAACAAATTATATCCATGTTTCAAGTAGTAGCATGTAATTAAGATATCCTACTTAATTGGATCAGATGTCGTGAGTTGAGTTAGGTGTTAAGTTACGTAATCATGTTGGGAAACTCCTTAGGTTTTGTTTTGTCTTCTGATGTGTTAATGAAGCTTAAATAGCTCCAATGTATCTTAGTGTTGTGTCTTATAATTAAAAAAAAAATATTTACACTCCATTTGAGTGTTTTAGCTTTATTCCTTCGAGGTTTCCTTGCAGGGCATTACATAATTAGTTATATGAAATTGTGTTGGGATTCTAAATGCCAATTTTTCTTAAAATGTTGAAAATACATAGTCTATGAATGATAGTAATCAAGTAATAATAGGAAGTGAGTTTCAATAGAATGATGTGTGTATTCTTGGAATTTAAGTGGCATTAGATGAAATGAAAACTAAGTTTTGGAAGTAGGACTGAGATATTCTTAACTTAGATAGCTAGACGTATGTCATAATATTATTATTGATAAAAGTAGAATTGATATTAAACTTTGGCTTTTGTAATGAGACCTATTTTGCTTGTTTAAATATATGATTGACCAAATTGCTTAAACGCCTTATGAAGGACTTTCTAATCTTCTATAGGTTATTAGTTGTGCATTAATGGAAATGATGCATGTTATAGTCCAGTATCAAGTGATTAATCGAAGCTCTAACCTCTATTTTTGTTATAACTTGGTGAATATGATCATGGTATAGATAAGATATCTTGAACATTAGTCATGGTATGAGTATATTGCTTGTGCATGTGTGAGTGCATAGTTGCTTTATCTCTTCCTACCTATATCAACTTTTAGAAAGGATAATTGCCTAGATTTTCAAAAATATTGAATTGCATAAAAAATAATGAAAAGAATACAAACATACGGATTAAAATAAAAGCCTTAAATATGGCATGCACTTTCTAACACATTCAAGGTATTTCACCCTTGGATGTTGTGTAGCGATTACTCCCTTTAGTGTGACTAATGTTGGTCAACTCGTGAAGTGAGTTGGATGAATCGTTTATTTTTCCTTGAGTTAATTTATGATTTATGTGAAGTGTCGTAAGGATTAATGTGTATTTTTGAGATTTCTTTACTTTTGGATGACCACTGATTTCTTCTTTCTTTTATTTTTCCCTTGTGGTGGCACTTGTCACACTTAAATTTCTTGATTGATTTTGATGGCAACTTTTCATCTCTTTTAATTTAATGAATTGATTTGAGGATATTTCCTTTGACCTCCTCTTTTGTTGTCTATGGTGGTCATTTTGAGTGTTGATGTATTGTGGGCCCAAATCTTGAGCTAGCGTTATCTCTATCATGTTCATTTTGAACCTCTGATAGTGTGTGTGAGGGAGGACATCGTGGAAAAGTGCACTATATAGGAGTTGAAAAATACAACCCCACAGTAGCATGAAGATCTTCTGCAAGCCGAATAACCTATTACAAGGAGAAGCAATGAAGCAAAATCTGAAGAACAAGAAAAACACAGGAAAAATATTCTCCAAAAAAGAGAGCTCTAATTCACCAAAAAAATGTATATTGAAAAGATAATACAATGAAAAGAAAAAGTAACCTCTAATAGGTCAAGAAACCCTAAAAAGGGAAAACCCTAGGTTTGCACATAATAATTAATTAAAACAATTAATTATATGCACATAATGTTAGCTTAAGTGTAAAAAGATAATTGGAAACTTAAAGAATTAAACAAATAATGTTTAATTAATCAAGTAAAGACCCAATTAATCTACCACCCCCCCTAAAGCTAGACTTAGGGAGAAGCTAAAACCTATAACAACTACTGAAAGCATGAAAGATGGGTCCCGGCAACAAGGCCTGATCAGGTACCCAAATACAATGAAATCTCTATGAAATGGAGACAAAGGAGAAAACCCAGTGGGAAAAAAACTCCTCTGCAAAAAGAGATAAAAGAACATGCTGAAAGAAAAAGAAGGAAGGAAGGCCTCATAAAGACCCCCCAAGGACAACTTCCTTCACCCCAAGTATAGAGCACAATTGAAGATAGCATGGCGATGCAAAAGGTTTCGTGAAGATGTCTGCAACCTGCTCAGAAGTGGGAATGTACTCCAGAATGAGAACACCATCCTGAATCAACTGACGGATAAAATGCATGTGAAGCTCAATGTGCTTCGTCCACTGATGCTCTATCAGGTTGCAGGAAATATGAATAGCACTCTGATTGTCACACCAAAGAACAGTGGGACTATCAGGAGGAAAACCAAACTCAGTCATCAACTGTCGAAGCCATAAGATCTCCTGACTAGCGAGCACAGCAGAGCGGTACTCAGCCTTTGTAGATGATAATGCATGAGTAGTCTACTTCTTGCAAGACCATGTGATAGGACTAGAGCCAAGACAGAAAACAAAGCCGAAAGTAGACTTCCGATCAGTGACATCACCAGCCCAATCTGAGTCAGTGTAGCCAACAATGTGTGGTTCCCCTGATGTATAATGAATGCCATGAGAACTAGTGCCCTGAATGTACCTCAAAATACATTTGGTAGCTTACCAATGACTCTCATGAGGATCATGGGAGAAGCGAGAGACAAGACCAACTACAAAGGAAATATCAAGACGGGTGTGAGTCAGGTACAACAAACTGCCAACCAACTGCCTGTAAAGTGTAGAATCGACTGAAGGAGTGGGACAAGCTATGGTCAAAACAACCCCTAATTGAAATGGTGTGGGAGCAGGCTTGCAATCAAGCATGCCGAAGTGCTAAAGCATGTCAAGAGCATACTTCTGCTGGTAGAGAGAGATCCCATCAGAAGACTGAATCACCTGAAGACCAAGGAAATAGTGCAACATACCGAGATCTATCATCTCAAACTGATCCATCAAGGCACGCTAAATATGCTGAATCATAGAGGATGAGCTACCCGTGATGAGAAGATCATCAACATATAGCACAAGAATCAAAATGTCACCCTCAAGAAGCTGAATGTAGACGGTGTGATCAGAATGACTGCGGGAGAACCCAATGGAGAGCAAGAAAGAGTCCATCTTCTCATACCAAGCCCAAGGGGCCTGTTTGAGACCATACAATGAATGCCAAAGTTTGCAAACTAAAGAACTATCCTGCACAAATCCCTGTGGTTGTTCCATGTAGATTTCCTCCTATAGATCCCCGTGCAAGAAGGCACTCTTCACATCCATCTAAAAAAATAGGCCAACGTCGAGAAGGTGCAAGAGAGAGTACAAAGCGAATGGAATTCATCTTGGCTACAAAGGCAAATGTCTCGAAGTAATCAATACCCTCAACCTATGAAAAACCCTTCACAACAAGACGTGCCTTGTACTTATCAATGGAACCATCAGTAGCATATTTAGTGCGATACAACCAGCGACACCTAACCATCTTTCTACCCTTAGGAAGAGGACAAAGATCCCATGTATGATTCCTCATAAAAGAAGAATACTCCTCCTCCATAGCACAATCCCACTCAGGGTGACCTGTCACCTCTGAAAAATTCTGAGGATCATCTAAAATAGCATGACTCAAAAGAATAGAACCCACTGTGTGAGAACGAGTGCGATGAGTATGTTAAGGGTCACTAGCCAGAGGACTTGCCACTGCAACAGTAAGGCGAGCCCACTTGGGCATCTGAGGTGGAGCAGGTGGAGGTGGGGATGGTGGATCATCAGCACCATCATCAGAATCATCCTCAAAAAGATCCTAAAGTGGTGCAGTGGCTGAAGTAGGTAGAGGAGTAGACACTAGAGTCAGGGTATCCACTGTGGGAAGACGCTCATCAAACTGAACATCCTGTCGAAATAGGACCTCTCTGGAATTAGGATCAAACAACCTGTATGCCTTAACATCCTCACAGTAGCCAACAAAAATGAGTGGTCGGCTCTTTCGCTCCATGACTTTCCTCTGAGCATCAGGAATAAAGGCCCATGTCTCACTACCAAATACCCAAAAAAAGGAAACATC
Organism: Cryptomeria japonica; assembly: GCF_030272615.1. Taxonomy (NCBI): domain Eukaryota; kingdom Viridiplantae; phylum Streptophyta; class Pinopsida; order Cupressales; family Cupressaceae; genus Cryptomeria; species Cryptomeria japonica. The sequence continues at coordinate 22,275 of NW_026729740.1, read as the reverse complement.
AGGCTTGTCATGAGACCAAGCCTCCTCAGGAGTCATATGTCGAATAGCCTTGTGAGGCATCCAATTCTGAATATAGTTGGTACAATTGATTGCCTCAGCCCAAAAAGATGAATCCATGGACCTGGATTGAATCATACAATTCACCATCTCCCGTAAAGTTTTGTTCTTGCATTCAGTGACACCATTCTGCTGAGGGGTGTAGGGAACAGTAAATTGATGCTGCAAACCATGCTCAGTGCAAAAAACTCTGAAAGCCTGATTCACATACTCCCCCCCATTATCTGTATGTATCTGTCGAATAGAACAGCCAGACCACTTCTTGACAAATGTCTTGAAGATTCAAAATGAGTCAAAGACATCAGACTTGTACTTAAGAAAGTACACCCATGTGCATCTGGAGAAGTCATCAATAAATGTGAGTACATACTTGGCCCCTGAAAAAGAAGGAGTGGGAAATGACATGAGATCACTGTGAATCAACTCCAAGGGTGCCAAAGCACGAGAGGCTCTCCCCTTCAGAAAGGGATCTTTGTGATGCTTGCCAAGAACACAACCATGACAAACACCATCAGTGCAGGAAATCTATGGGAGCCCAAGAACAAGTGCCTATGTACTCATCTGTTGAAGATATCTGTAATTGACATGGCCCAATCGCTCATGCCAAAGCTTACTCACTAAATCTGCATGTGCTATGAGAGATGAACTTGTACCCAAAGAGGGCTCAAATTCATCAAATCTGTAGAGACGAGATGCAGAATCCACACTAGCAGAAGCCACAACCAAATCAAGGTCATGGAGGTCCTGAATAACCACATCATGTGGTGATAACTCAACTGTCTTACCAGAGCCAAAGTGGCAAATTTGATAAATAGATAGGAGGTTCGTCGAGATGTTAGGGACAACCAGAACATCCTGTAGAGTACCCCCATCCAAAGAGACAGAACCTGAACCCAAGATGGAAAGCTGAACTGAGTCACCCGCTGCAATCTATGGAATACCACAAGAGACAAGAGAAGTAACCAATTGCTGAGTGTGTGTCATATGGTGAGAAGCACCAGAATCTAGAATCCAAGTGGACCTAGAGGTCAAAGCTCTAGCAATGAGAGCATGACCTTTCCCTATGGAAGGAGAAGATGCCTGAGGTGAGGAAATGTGATGCTGCTACATGGCTTCCTCTAAAGCCTCTAATCGTTTCCAACACCTGGAAACTGGATGTCCGTCCTTTCCACAAAAATTTATGAGGGAATGAGTATGGTAATTGATGCTTACCTCTTTTAATGCTTTGATGGGTGTAATGAAAGGAAGAAAATTCTCATTTTTCTGCTATGATTGTGGATAATACCTAGAATATTTTAAAGAAGTGTATGGCTTTAGATTTATCTTGCCTATGGATAATGACAATCATAGAGGTTTTAGCAATTATGTTTCATTTATTTACAGAAAGATTCATATGTGCAAATTTATAATTGTTAAACGAGTTTCAGGGCTAATACATGTTGCTTGTTTTCCGTCTAGTCTGGTGACTTCTAGGAGTAAGACGGAGCCTAGGGGGGGAGAATGTAGTGCCCCTACCCTAGTCAATGTTGCAAAACTGGTTTGACCTTGGATGACTTCCTATGTGGCATTCTTGAATGGTTGATTTACTGTGATGTAATGTTGTAGATTAGATAATATGAATATTGTGCATACCTGTTAATGTGCTTTCGCATCGATTCTTATGTAAGTTTAATTGATTCCCTAATTCTTATTATAAATCTCGAGCTAACACCTTAATTGAATATGTATATATATGTATGCTTGCGTGACTCATGGGTGCAGGAGATTGCAGGTATAGTACCGCCTAGGTGTGAGGTTCGTCTCCATCGTGATTCGCAGGGTTGAGTATACCTCTTTCATCCCTAGAATTAGATTAGGTGGTCGTAAAACCCTCGTCTCGCCTTAGCAATGATCAAGTGAGCATCATGGGTGGTCTATCGGGGTTCCTTTTTCATTTGGGTTTGCGTGTCATGTGATTGGTGGGCTATCTTGGTTTGCATGCCTTGTGTGTGGTAAAATGGAGTGCTTTATCCTAAGTATTTAATTTGATTTAATGTGTTCATTTACGCATTAGTGATTGAGAAATTAAAATAGATAGGTTTCTTTTATGTGGTATCGCTATATTTATGTTTGTAGCAAGTTTAAGTATTTAATTTGAATTAATGTGTTCATTCATGCATTAGTAGTTGAGAAATTTAAAATAAATAGGTTTCTTTTATGTGATTAATCATTAATTTAAAAGATAGCTTTATTTATGTTTGTAATGAGTTTAATTTAATAGTTGATTTTAAATAACGAATTTAATTAGTTTATGTGTTTTAAAAAGGAAAGATTTAAAGTTGTTTGGAATAGAGATAATTCAATCTCTTTTGCATTTTGGAAAAAGAAAGGTTAATTTTACTTATTTAAGAAAATTAATTTTTATTAGAAAAGCAAGTTTAATTTATAAGTATATTTGATATAGTGTGAAAGATTGATTTAGGGAATTAATTTAATTAAAATATTTTATCCTCGTCAATATTGTGAAATATAAATGTTAGCTTAGTTAATATTGAGAAAATTAAAATTAAATGAGAGAGAAGCATTTTAATTTTAATGAGAAAAGCAAGTCAGATTATTTGAATAGTTGAAAAGAATGATTATTTTCATTTTTTATTTAAAAAAGTGCTTAAATTCGAAATTAGAAATTAGGTCAAAATTTCATTCTTTTAACCTAGGTTGGAAAAATATTTTGGGGTTGTTGAATCTTTGGAACAAATTTTTTTGGATGGAGATTGGAGATTTTGGAAGGATGGATTTTTCTACAGCTACAGGTTGGCTCCCAAGGGTGGGAAGATCAATGTAGCGGTTGGAACCACCACATTGATCTTCCAACCACTGATTGAACTCCCAAGAGTTGGGTGGGAACTTAGGAGGATAGAGAACTCGTGGGGCCCCTTCGCCCCCCCACACCCCCCCCCAAATAATAATTATAGATTATTGGGTGGGGGCTAGCCCTTCGACATAATAGGGGGGAGGGTACGCATGTATCCCAAAATATATCATTGGGAGCATATGCAAAATAGTTTTTATTTTATAAAACAAAGTTTTGTTTATTGTCTTCAAAATCTTGCCAGGAATGCGATATGAGGTAGGATTCAAATGCATCTCTTGATTTCTTATGATATTGGGTTTGTCTCTTGAAAAAAAAAAATGGTTGTTCTTGAAGATTTCTTGCTGTAAACCTCCATGAATGTTCTTAAAATTTAGGTATTAGTTGGGAACATGGTTGATTTGGTGGTTCAAGATTGTTTAAATGGAGTAGATGAAGGAGTGTAGATCCATTCTCTTATTCTTTGTCTCAGAAAATTTCTGAGTCTATGTTTATTGGGGATTTTTGTTTTCAGATTTGCTGAGTGCATTTATTTGTCTAAGACTGCAAATTTGGTTTTAAAATCAACTTGGTATTCATGATTATTCTGGGAAAAAAAAAAATTTAAAATGAATGAAATAAAAATAACATTTTTTGAAATTTCGTTATTTTTGTTCAATAGAATTTAAACCGAAACTTAAAAAAAATTAAAAAAATTAAAAAAATAAAAAGGAAAGGGAAATATTTTGGGGTTTTGGGGGGGGAGAGCCGAAGCTCAACCCATGCCCTCCCCTTACTGCCTCCTGCAGGAGCCCCTGCATCCACCCTGTGGAAGCGGAGGGACTACGTCCACGTAAGTGGCCGCAGTTACCCTGCTCCACAGTGTGGAGGCCGAAGGGTCTACGACCCCCACAGCAGCCGTACAGACCCCGGATCCACTATGTGTGGAGGCCGAGGGTTTGTGTCCACTGTGGTGGCCGCAGGCTTGACGACTAGGGCACAACCCGATGGCTACGACACAGCCGCCTTAGGGTTTGCCGCCCTCCACCCTTTTTTTTAAAAAAAAAAATTAGTAAATCTTTTTGTTTTAAGAAAAAAATAAAAAAATATTCATAGATTAAGTTTTAAAATAATATAATTTATTTTCACTAAACCTTGATTAATATATTATTAATATATATTAATTTTTAATTATGGATTAATGTGGATTTTAAATGAATGTTTATTTAGATAATCCACATATTAATACATGTTATTAATTAGATATTGATTGTTGCTAAACTTTGATTAATATATATATTATTAATATATATTAATTTTTAATTATGGATTAATGTAGATTTTAAATAAATGTTAATTTAGATAATCCATATATTAATATATATTATTAATTATATATTGATTGTTGGTCCCTTTGTAGCGAATATTGTCACTGAATAACCATTATTGTTCAGACATTAATTTTATTTAGTTAGATATATATTGAGATATATGTATACGCTAATTCATATTTACGGATGGTGTAATTGCTTTAAATATACGCAAAGGAATTATAATTCATTGGGGAGTGTTTTTCCCATTTCAAAGATTCCTTTTAATGTATATTTTCTTTTTGTAAAGGGTAAATTTGTGTTGCTAGAGAGGGGGCTAGGTTATTTCAAACCAGTATGTCAAAGACGTTTATCTAAGGTTTAAATAACCTATTTAGATGAATAATGCTTACATTCATGTGAACTTGGTTGGAAAACTTGTAGAGATGTATTTAGGTTATGTCTTGATGCATATGAATGTAGTGAGTAGAAAACCTAGAATGACCTGGATCTGGATGAGGTAGAAAACTGAAAACAACTTAGATCATTTAGAAAAATTGATCAACCTTTAAATGTTTAAATCAATATGAGAAAAGATTTTATTTTCTGGTTGTTGCTTGTACAAGGTTTAATTTTTGTATTCACTTTTGTTTAAAGAAATGGCAAAACCTTGATATGTTTGTTTGGACCCTGTCGTCGGGTTGTTTTATGACTAACCATAGTTGGTCAAGTCCCTAGTTAGAGTACCGTCAGACAAGAAACCCTTGTAATTGCTTTTGATGTGTTCAGTTGGATCCACTTCTATGAAGGGATCATTTATGTATTTGTTGACCGAAGTGGTCGTTGTATAGTGGTTGTGTTTTCCTATAAGGCAGAGATGTAAATGACATGAACCTTATGTAATCTTAACTTAATTAATTGCCAGAGGGGTCTTGCAGTTGAGCAGACCCAGAGATGTAGCCCTCTAGGGGTGAACTCCGAGATCATTTCTATGTTATGTGATGCTTTTGTCTCTCATGTTTCATACTTAGTGCTAGCATGTATGGATGCATTTTGTAAGTGTTTAATGGGGATTTAATGAAGTTAATTTATGAATGCATGAATATAGTCATCTGGTTAAATGCAATAAATGGATCATGAAGGAATGAACTCTGTTAATGTTAATGAAAATACGTATGCATGAAAAGACTTCCTAGTTATGATGATGTTAATAGAGTGTTTTGGAACAAGGCGCATGTTATGTGTTTAATACAAAAATTGAACAAAATGAATGGTTTAAAAGTTATTGGATGAACTCATCATATCACCTAAATTGTAATTCTAATGGATGAACTTCATGTTGTTATCTACATTTTAATCTTAATAAATGAACTTCATCTCAATAGCTATAATTGAAATAAATTGGGTGAACTAATTTCGTTATTTATATTTTAATCTTAACAAATGAACTCATCATATTAACCTTATTTTAACTATAATGGGTAAACTCATTAAGTTACCTATATTTTAACCCTAATGGATGAACTTCATTATGTTATTTAGAATTTATCCTTAACAAATGATCTCCATCTTATTAGCTATGTTGTAGCCATTATGGATGAACTCATTTGGGTATTTACATTTTAACCTTAATAAATGAACTTCATCTTATTAGCTATATTTTAACTAAACTGGATGAATTCACATGTTATCTATGTTTTAACTTCATTGGGTAAATTCCCTCATGTTAGCCTCATCTTCAACCATAATAGATGAACGTTTCCTAATTTCTATAATGTCAATTCACTGAACAAATTATATCCATGTTTCAAGTAGTAGCATGTAATTAAGATATCCTACTTAATTGGATCAGATGTCGTGAGTTGAGTTAGGTGTTAAGTTACGTAATCATGTTGGGAAACTCCTTAGGTTTTGTTTTGTCTTCTGATGTGTTAATGAAGCTTAAATAGCTCCAATGTATCTTAGTGTTGTGTCTTATAATTAAAAAAAAAATATTTACACTCCATTTGAGTGTTTTAGCTTTATTCCTTCGAGGTTTCCTTGCAGGGCATTACATAATTAGTTATATGAAATTGTGTTGGGATTCTAAATGCCAATTTTTCTTAAAATGTTGAAAATACATAGTCTATGAATGATAGTAATCAAGTAATAATAGGAAGTGAGTTTCAATAGAATGATGTGTGTATTCTTGGAATTTAAGTGGCATTAGATGAAATGAAAACTAAGTTTTGGAAGTAGGACTGAGATATTCTTAACTTAGATAGCTAGACGTATGTCATAATATTATTATTGATAAAAGTAGAATTGATATTAAACTTTGGCTTTTGTAATGAGACCTATTTTGCTTGTTTAAATATATGATTGACCAAATTGCTTAAACGCCTTATGAAGGACTTTCTAATCTTCTATAGGTTATTAGTTGTGCATTAATGGAAATGATGCATGTTATAGTCCAGTATCAAGTGATTAATCGAAGCTCTAACCTCTATTTTTGTTATAACTTGGTGAATATGATCATGGTATAGATAAGATATCTTGAACATTAGTCATGGTATGAGTATATTGCTTGTGCATGTGTGAGTGCATAGTTGCTTTATCTCTTCCTACCTATATCAACTTTTAGAAAGGATAATTGCCTAGATTTTCAAAAATATTGAATTGCATAAAAAATAATGAAAAGAATACAAACATACGGATTAAAATAAAAGCCTTAAATATGGCATGCACTTTCTAACACATTCAAGGTATTTCACCCTTGGATGTTGTGTAGCGATTACTCCCTTTAGTGTGACTAATGTTGGTCAACTCGTGAAGTGAGTTGGATGAATCGTTTATTTTTCCTTGAGTTAATTTATGATTTATGTGAAGTGTCGTAAGGATTAATGTGTATTTTTGAGATTTCTTTACTTTTGGATGACCACTGATTTCTTCTTTCTTTTATTTTTCCCTTGTGGTGGCACTTGTCACACTTAAATTTCTTGATTGATTTTGATGGCAACTTTTCATCTCTTTTAATTTAATGAATTGATTTGAGGATATTTCCTTTGACCTCCTCTTTTGTTGTCTATGGTGGTCATTTTGAGTGTTGATGTATTGTGGGCCCAAATCTTGAGCTAGCGTTATCTCTATCATGTTCATTTTGAACCTCTGATAGTGTGTGTGAGGGAGGACATCGTGGAAAAGTGCACTATATAGGAGTTGAAAAATACAACCCCACAGTAGCATGAAGATCTTCTGCAAGCCGAATAACCTATTACAAGGAGAAGCAATGAAGCAAAATCTGAAGAACAAGAAAAACACAGGAAAAATATTCTCCAAAAAAGAGAGCTCTAATTCACCAAAAAAATGTATATTGAAAAGATAATACAATGAAAAGAAAAAGTAACCTCTAATAGGTCAAGAAACCCTAAAAAGGGAAAACCCTAGGTTTGCACATAATAATTAATTAAAACAATTAATTATATGCACATAATGTTAGCTTAAGTGTAAAAAGATAATTGGAAACTTAAAGAATTAAACAAATAATGTTTAATTAATCAAGTAAAGACCCAATTAATCTACCACCCCCCCTAAAGCTAGACTTAGGGAGAAGCTAAAACCTATAACAACTACTGAAAGCATGAAAGATGGGTCCCGGCAACAAGGCCTGATCAGGTACCCAAATACAATGAAATCTCTATGAAATGGAGACAAAGGAGAAAACCCAGTGGGAAAAAAACTCCTCTGCAAAAAGAGATAAAAGAACATGCTGAAAGAAAAAGAAGGAAGGAAGGCCTCATAAAGACCCCCCAAGGACAACTTCCTTCACCCCAAGTATAGAGCACAATTGAAGATAGCATGGCGATGCAAAAGGTTTCGTGAAGATGTCTGCAACCTGCTCAGAAGTGGGAATGTACTCCAGAATGAGAACACCATCCTGAATCAACTGACGGATAAAATGCATGTGAAGCTCAATGTGCTTCGTCCACTGATGCTCTATCAGGTTGCAGGAAATATGAATAGCACTCTGATTGTCACACCAAAGAACAGTGGGACTATCAGGAGGAAAACCAAACTCAGTCATCAACTGTCGAAGCCATAAGATCTCCTGACTAGCGAGCACAGCAGAGCGGTACTCAGCCTTTGTAGATGATAATGCATGAGTAGTCTACTTCTTGCAAGACCATGTGATAGGACTAGAGCCAAGACAGAAAACAAAGCCGAAAGTAGACTTCCGATCAGTGACATCACCAGCCCAATCTGAGTCAGTGTAGCCAACAATGTGTGGTTCCCCTGATGTATAATGAATGCCATGAGAACTAGTGCCCTGAATGTACCTCAAAATACATTTGGTAGCTTACCAATGACTCTCATGAGGATCATGGGAGAAGCGAGAGACAAGACCAACTACAAAGGAAATATCAAGACGGGTGTGAGTCAGGTACAACAAACTGCCAACCAACTGCCTGTAAAGTGTAGAATCGACTGAAGGAGTGGGACAAGCTATGGTCAAAACAACCCCTAATTGAAATGGTGTGGGAGCAGGCTTGCAATCAAGCATGCCGAAGTGCTAAAGCATGTCAAGAGCATACTTCTGCTGGTAGAGAGAGATCCCATCAGAAGACTGAATCACCTGAAGACCAAGGAAATAGTGCAACATACCGAGATCTATCATCTCAAACTGATCCATCAAGGCACGCTAAATATGCTGAATCATAGAGGATGAGCTACCCGTGATGAGAAGATCATCAACATATAGCACAAGAATCAAAATGTCACCCTCAAGAAGCTGAATGTAGACGGTGTGATCAGAATGACTGCGGGAGAACCCAATGGAGAGCAAGAAAGAGTCCATCTTCTCATACCAAGCCCAAGGGGCCTGTTTGAGACCATACAATGAATGCCAAAGTTTGCAAACTAAAGAACTATCCTGCACAAATCCCTGTGGTTGTTCCATGTAGATTTCCTCCTATAGATCCCCGTGCAAGAAGGCACTCTTCACATCCATCTAAAAAAATAGGCCAACGTCGAGAAGGTGCAAGAGAGAGTACAAAGCGAATGGAATTCATCTTGGCTACAAAGGCAAATGTCTCGAAGTAATCAATACCCTCAACCTATGAAAAACCCTTCACAACAAGACGTGCCTTGTACTTATCAATGGAACCATCAGTAGCATATTTAGTGCGATACAACCAGCGACACCTAACCATCTTTCTACCCTTAGGAAGAGGACAAAGATCCCATGTATGATTCCTCATAAAAGAAGAATACTCCTCCTCCATAGCACAATCCCACTCAGGGTGACCTGTCACCTCTGAAAAATTCTGAGGATCATCTAAAATAGCATGACTCAAAAGAATAGAACCCACTGTGTGAGAACGAGTGCGATGAGTATGTTAAGGGTCACTAGCCAGAGGACTTGCCACTGCAACAGTAAGGCGAGCCCACTTGGGCATCTGAGGTGGAGCAGGTGGAGGTGGGGATGGTGGATCATCAGCACCATCATCAGAATCATCCTCAAAAAGATCCTAAAGTGGTGCAGTGGCTGAAGTAGGTAGAGGAGTAGACACTAGAGTCAGGGTATCCACTGTGGGAAGACGCTCATCAAACTGAACATCCTGTCGAAATAGGACCTCTCTGGAATTAGGATCAAACAACCTGTATGCCTTAACATCCTCACAGTAGCCAACAAAAATGAGTGGTCGGCTCTTTCGCTCCATGACTTTCCTCTGAGCATCAGGAATAAAGGCCCATGTCTCACTACCAAATACCCAAAAAAAGGAAACATCAGGCTTGTCATGAGACCAAGCCTCCTCAGGAGTCATATGTCGAATAGCCTTGTGAGGCATCCAATTCTGAATATAGTTGGTACAATTGATTGCCTCAGCCCAAAAAGATGAATCCATGGACCTGGATTGAATCATACAATTCACCATCTCCCGTAAAGTTTTGTTCTTGCATTCAGTGACACCATTCTGCTGAGGGGTGTAGGGAACAGTAAATTGATGCTGCAAACCATGCTCAGTGCAAAAAACTCTGAAAGCCTGATTCACATACTCCCCCCCATTATCTGTATGTATCTGTCGAATAGAACAGCCAGACCACTTCTTGACAAATGTCTTGAAGATTCAAAATGAGTCAAAGACATCAGACTTGTACTTAAGAAAGTACACCCATGTGCATCTGGAGAAGTCATCAATAAATGTGAGTACATACTTGGCCCCTGAAAAAGAAGGAGTGGGAAATGACATGAGATCACTGTGAATCAACTCCAAGGGTGCCAAAGCACGAGAGGCTCTCCCCTTCAGAAAGGGATCTTTGTGATGCTTGCCAAGAACACAACCATGACAAACACCATCAGTGCAGGAAATCTATGGGAGCCCAAGAACAAGTGCCTATGTACTCATCTGTTGAAGATATCTGTAATTGACATGGCCCAATCGCTCATGCCAAAGCTTACTCACTAAATCTGCATGTGCTATGAGAGATGAACTTGTACCCAAAGAGGGCTCAAATTCATCAAATCTGTAGAGACGAGATGCAGAATCCACACTAGCAGAAGCCACAACCAAATCAAGGTCATGGAGGTCCTGAATAACCACATCATGTGGTGATAACTCAACTGTCTTACCAGAGCCAAAGTGGCAAATTTGATAAATAGATAGGAGGTTCGTCGAGATGTTAGGGACAACCAGAACATCCTGTAGAGTACCCCCATCCAAAGAGACAGAACCTGAACCCAAGATGGAAAGCTGAACTGAGTCACCCGCTGCAATCTATGGAATACCACAAGAGACAAGAGAAGTAACCAATTGCTGAGTGTGTGTCATATGGTGAGAAGCACCAGAATCTAGAATCCAAGTGGACCTAGAGGTCAAAGCTCTAGCAATGAGAGCATGACCTTTCCCTATGGAAGGAGAAGATGCCTGAGGTGAGGAAATGTGATGCTGCTACATGGCTTCCTCTAAAGCCTCTAATCGTTTCCAACACCTGGAAACTGGATGTCCGTCCTTTCCACAAAAATTTATGAGGGAATGAGTATGGTAATTGATGCTTACCTCTTTTAATGCTTTGATGGGTGTAATGAAAGGAAGAAAATTCTCATTTTTCTGCTATGATTGTGGATAATACCTAGAATATTTTAAAGAAGTGTATGGCTTTAGATTTATCTTGCCTATGGATAATGACAATCATAGAGGTTTTAGCAATTATGTTTCATTTATTTACAGAAAGATTCATATGTGCAAATTTATAATTGTTAAACGAGTTTCAGGGCTAATACATGTTGCTTGTTTTCCGTCTAGTCTGGTGACTTCTAGGAGTAAGACGGAGCCTAGGGGGGGAGAATGTAGTGCCCCTACCCTAGTCAATGTTGCAAAACTGGTTTGACCTTGGATGACTTCCTATGTGGCATTCTTGAATGGTTGATTTACTGTGATGTAATGTTGTAGATTAGATAATATGAATATTGTGCATACCTGTTAATGTGCTTTCGCATCGATTCTTATGTAAGTTTAATTGATTCCCTAATTCTTATTATAAATCTCGAGCTAACACCTTAATTGAATATGTATATATATGTATGCTTGCGTGACTCATGGGTGCAGGAGATTGCAGGTATAGTACCGCCTAGGTGTGAGGTTCGTCTCCATCGTGATTCGCAGGGTTGAGTATACCTCTTTCATCCCTAGAATTAGATTAGGTGGTCGTAAAACCCTCGTCTCGCCTTAGCAATGATCAAGTGAGCATCATGGGTGGTCTATCGGGGTTCCTTTTTCATTTGGGTTTGCGTGTCATGTGATTGGTGGGCTATCTTGGTTTGCATGCCTTGTGTGTGGTAAAATGGAGTGCTTTATCCTAAGTATTTAATTTGATTTAATGTGTTCATTTACGCATTAGTGATTGAGAAATTAAAATAGATAGGTTTCTTTTATGTGGTATCGCTATATTTATGTTTGTAGCAAGTTTAAGTATTTAATTTGAATTAATGTGTTCATTCATGCATTAGTAGTTGAGAAATTTAAAATAAATAGGTTTCTTTTATGTGATTAATCATTAATTTAAAAGATAGCTTTATTTATGTTTGTAATGAGTTTAATTTAATAGTTGATTTTAAATAACGAATTTAATTAGTTTATGTGTTTTAAAAAGGAAAGATTTAAAGTTGTTTGGAATAGAGATAATTCAATCTCTTTTGCATTTTGGAAAAAGAAAGGTTAATTTTACTTATTTAAGAAAATTAATTTTTATTAGAAAAGCAAGTTTAATTTATAAGTATATTTGATATAGTGTGAAAGATTGATTTAGGGAATTAATTTAATTAAAATATTTTATCCTCGTCAATATTGTGAAATATAAATGTTAGCTTAGTTAATATTGAGAAAATTAAAATTAAATGAGAGAGAAGCATTTTAATTTTAATGAGAAAAGCAAGTCAGATTATTTGAATAGTTGAAAAGAATGATTATTTTCATTTTTTATTTAAAAAAGTGCTTAAATTCGAAATTAGAAATTAGGTCAAAATTTCATTCTTTTAACCTAGGTTGGAAAAATATTTTGGGGTTGTTGAATCTTTGGAACAAATTTTTTTGGATGGAGATTGGAGATTTTGGAAGGATGGATTTTTCTACAGCTACAGGTTGGCTCCCAAGGGTGGGAAGATCAATGTAGCGGTTGGAACCACCACATTGATCTTCCAACCACTGATTGAACTCCCAAGAGTTGGGTGGGAACTTAGGAGGATAGAGAACTCGTGGGGCCCCTTCGCCCCCCCACACCCCCCCCCAAATAATAATTATAGATTATTGGGTGGGGGCTAGCCCTTCGACATAATAGGGGGGAGGGTACGCATGTATCCCAAAATATATCATTGGGAGCATATGCAAAATAGTTTTTATTTTATAAAACAAAGTTTTGTTTATTGTCTTCAAAATCTTGCCAGGAATGCGATATGAGGTAGGATTCAAATGCATCTCTTGATTTCTTATGATATTGGGTTTGTCTCTTGAAAAAAAAAAATGGTTGTTCTTGAAGATTTCTTGCTGTAAACCTCCATGAATGTTCTTAAAATTTAGGTATTAGTTGGGAACATGGTTGATTTGGTGGTTCAAGATTGTTTAAATGGAGTAGATGAAGGAGTGTAGATCCATTCTCTTATTCTTTGTCTCAGAAAATTTCTGAGTCTATGTTTATTGGGGATTTTTGTTTTCAGATTTGCTGAGTGCATTTATTTGTCTAAGACTGCAAATTTGGTTTTAAAATCAACTTGGTATTCATGATTATTCTGGGAAAAAAAAAAATTTAAAATGAATGAAATAAAAATAACATTTTTTGAAATTTCGTTATTTTTGTTCAATAGAATTTAAACCGAAACTTAAAAAAAATTAAAAAAATTAAAAAAATAAAAAGGAAAGGGAAATATTTTGGGGTTTTGGGGGGGGAGAGCCGAAGCTCAACCCATGCCCTCCCCTTACTGCCTCCTGCAGGAGCCCCTGCATCCACCCTGTGGAAGCGGAGGGACTACGTCCACGTAAGTGGCCGCAGTTACCCTGCTCCACAGTGTGGAGGCCGAAGGGTCTACGACCCCCACAGCAGCCGTACAGACCCCGGATCCACTATGTGTGGAGGCCGAGGGTTTGTGTCCACTGTGGTGGCCGCAGGCTTGACGACTAGGGCACAACCCGATGGCTACGACACAGCCGCCTTAGGGTTTGCCGCCCTCCACCCTTTTTTTTAAAAAAAAAAATTAGTAAATCTTTTTGTTTTAAGAAAAAAATAAAAAAATATTCATAGATTAAGTTTTAAAATAATATAATTTATTTTCACTAAACCTTGATTAATATATTATTAATATATATTAATTTTTAATTATGGATTAATGTGGATTTTAAATGAATGTTTATTTAGATAATCCACATATTAATACATGTTATTAATTAGATATTGATTGTTGCTAAACTTTGATTAATATATATATTATTAATATATATTAATTTTTAATTATGGATTAATGTAGATTTTAAATAAATGTTAATTTAGATAATCCATATATTAATATATATTATTAATTATATATTGATTGTTGGTCCCTTTGTAGCGAATATTGTCACTGAATAACCATTATTGTTCAGACATTAATTTTATTTAGTTAGATATATATTGAGATATATGTATACGCTAATTCATATTTACGGATGGTGTAATTGCTTTAAATATACGCAAAGGAATTATAATTCATTGGGGAGTGTTTTTCCCATTTCAAAGATTCCTTTTAATGTATATTTTCTTTTTGTAAAGGGTAAATTTGTGTTGCTAGAGAGGGGGCTAGGTTATTTCAAACCAGTATGTCAAAGACGTTTATCTAAGGTTTAAATAACCTATTTAGATGAATAATGCTTACATTCATGTGAACTTGGTTGGAAAACTTGTAGAGATGTATTTAGGTTATGTCTTGATGCATATGAATGTAGTGAGTAGAAAACCTAGAATGACCTGGATCTGGATGAGGTAGAAAACTGAAAACAACTTAGATCATTTAGAAAAATTGATCAACCTTTAAATGTTTAAATCAATATGAGAAAAGATTTTATTTTCTGGTTGTTGCTTGTACAAGGTTTAATTTTTGTATTCACTTTTGTTTAAAGAAATGGCAAAACCTTGATATGTTTGTTTGGACCCTGTCGTCGGGTTGTTTTATGACTAACCATAGTTGGTCAAGTCCCTAGTTAGAGTACCGTCAGACAAGAAACCCTTGTAATTGCTTTTGATGTGTTCAGTTGGATCCACTTCTATGAAGGGATCATTTATGTATTTGTTGACCGAAGTGGTCGTTGTATAGTGGTTGTGTTTTCCTATAAGGCAGAGATGTAAATGACATGAACCTTATGTAATCTTAACTTAATTAATTGCCAGAGGGGTCTTGCAGTTGAGCAGACCCAGAGATGTAGCCCTCTAGGGGTGAACTCCGAGATCATTTCTATGTTATGTGATGCTTTTGTCTCTCATGTTTCATACTTAGTGCTAGCATGTATGGATGCATTTTGTAAGTGTTTAATGGGGATTTAATGAAGTTAATTTATGAATGCATGAATATAGTCATCTGGTTAAATGCAATAAATGGATCATGAAGGAATGAACTCTGTTAATGTTAATGAAAATACGTATGCATGAAAAGACTTCCTAGTTATGATGATGTTAATAGAGTGTTTTGGAACAAGGCGCATGTTATGTGTTTAATACAAAAATTGAACAAAATGAATGGTTTAAAAGTTATTGGATGAACTCATCATATCACCTAAATTGTAATTCTAATGGATGAACTTCATGTTGTTATCTACATTTTAATCTTAATAAATGAACTTCATCTCAATAGCTATAATTGAAATAAATTGGGTGAACTAATTTCGTTATTTATATTTTAATCTTAACAAATGAACTCATCATATTAACCTTATTTTAACTATAATGGGTAAACTCATTAAGTTACCTATATTTTAACCCTAATGGATGAACTTCATTATGTTATTTAGAATTTATCCTTAACAAATGATCTCCATCTTATTAGCTATGTTGTAGCCATTATGGATGAACTCATTTGGGTATTTACATTTTAACCTTAATAAATGAACTTCATCTTATTAGCTATATTTTAACTAAACTGGATGAATTCACATGTTATCTATGTTTTAACTTCATTGGGTAAATTCCCTCATGTTAGCCTCATCTTCAACCATAATAGATGAACGTTTCCTAATTTCTATAATGTCAATTCACTGAACAAATTATATCCATGTTTCAAGTAGTAGCATGTAATTAAGATATCCTACTTAATTGGATCAGATGTCGTGAGTTGAGTTAGGTGTTAAGTTACGTAATCATGTTGGGAAACTCCTTAGGTTTTGTTTTGTCTTCTGATGTGTTAATGAAGCTTAAATAGCTCCAATGTATCTTAGTGTTGTGTCTTATAATTAAAAAAAAAATATTTACACTCCATTTGAGTGTTTTAGCTTTATTCCTTCGAGGTTTCCTTGCAGGGCATTACATAATTAGTTATATGAAATTGTGTTGGGATTCTAAATGCCAATTTTTCTTAAAATGTTGAAAATACATAGTCTATGAATGATAGTAATCAAGTAATAATAGGAAGTGAGTTTCAATAGAATGATGTGTGTATTCTTGGAATTTAAGTGGCATTAGATGAAATGAAAACTAAGTTTTGGAAGTAGGACTGAGATATTCTTAACTTAGATAGCTAGACGTATGTCATAATATTATTATTGATAAAAGTAGAATTGATATTAAACTTTGGCTTTTGTAATGAGACCTATTTTGCTTGTTTAAATATATGATTGACCAAATTGCTTAAACGCCTTATGAAGGACTTTCTAATCTTCTATAGGTTATTAGTTGTGCATTAATGGAAATGATGCATGTTATAGTCCAGTATCAAGTGATTAATCGAAGCTCTAACCTCTATTTTTGTTATAACTTGGTGAATATGATCATGGTATAGATAAGATATCTTGAACATTAGTCATGGTATGAGTATATTGCTTGTGCATGTGTGAGTGCATAGTTGCTTTATCTCTTCCTACCTATATCAACTTTTAGAAAGGATAATTGCCTAGATTTTCAAAAATATTGAATTGCATAAAAAATAATGAAAAGAATACAAACATACGGATTAAAATAAAAGCCTTAAATATGGCATGCACTTTCTAACACATTCAAGGTATTTCACCCTTGGATGTTGTGTAGCGATTACTCCCTTTAGTGTGACTAATGTTGGTCAACTCGTGAAGTGAGTTGGATGAATCGTTTATTTTTCCTTGAGTTAATTTATGATTTATGTGAAGTGTCGTAAGGATTAATGTGTATTTTTGAGATTTCTTTACTTTTGGATGACCACTGATTTCTTCTTTCTTTTATTTTTCCCTTGTGGTGGCACTTGTCACACTTAAATTTCTTGATTGATTTTGATGGCAACTTTTCATCTCTTTTAATTTAATGAATTGATTTGAGGATATTTCCTTTGACCTCCTCTTTTGTTGTCTATGGTGGTCATTTTGAGTGTTGATGTATTGTGGGCCCAAATCTTGAGCTAGCGTTATCTCTATCATGTTCATTTTGAACCTCTGATAGTGTGTGTGAGGGAGGACATCGTGGAAAAGTGCACTATATAGGAGTTGAAAAATACAACCCCACAGTAGCATGAAGATCTTCTGCAAGCCGAATAACCTATTACAAGGAGAAGCAATGAAGCAAAATCTGAAGAACAAGAAAAACACAGGAAAAATATTCTCCAAAAAAGAGAGCTCTAATTCACCAAAAAAATGTATATTGAAAAGATAATACAATGAAAAGAAAAAGTAACCTCTAATAGGTCAAGAAACCCTAAAAAGGGAAAACCCTAGGTTTGCACATAATAATTAATTAAAACAATTAATTATATGCACATAATGTTAGCTTAAGTGTAAAAAGATAATTGGAAACTTAAAGAATTAAACAAATAATGTTTAATTAATCAAGTAAAGACCCAATTAATCTACCACCCCCCCTAAAGCTAGACTTAGGGAGAAGCTAAAACCTATAACAACTACTGAAAGCATGAAAGATGGGTCCCGGCAACAAGGCCTGATCAGGTACCCAAATACAATGAAATCTCTATGAAATGGAGACAAAGGAGAAAACCCAGTGGGAAAAAAACTCCTCTGCAAAAAGAGATAAAAGAACATGCTGAAAGAAAAAGAAGGAAGGAAGGCCTCATAAAGACCCCCCAAGGACAACTTCCTTCACCCCAAGTATAGAGCACAATTGAAGATAGCATGGCGATGCAAAAGGTTTCGTGAAGATGTCTGCAACCTGCTCAGAAGTGGGAATGTACTCCAGAATGAGAACACCATCCTGAATCAACTGACGGATAAAATGCATGTGAAGCTCAATGTGCTTCGTCCACTGATGCTCTATCAGGTTGCAGGAAATATGAATAGCACTCTGATTGTCACACCAAAGAACAGTGGGACTATCAGGAGGAAAACCAAACTCAGTCATCAACTGTCGAAGCCATAAGATCTCCTGACTAGCGAGCACAGCAGAGCGGTACTCAGCCTTTGTAGATGATAATGCATGAGTAGTCTACTTCTTGCAAGACCATGTGATAGGACTAGAGCCAAGACAGAAAACAAAGCCGAAAGTAGACTTCCGATCAGTGACATCACCAGCCCAATCTGAGTCAGTGTAGCCAACAATGTGTGGTTCCCCTGATGTATAATGAATGCCATGAGAACTAGTGCCCTGAATGTACCTCAAAATACATTTGGTAGCTTACCAATGACTCTCATGAGGATCATGGGAGAAGCGAGAGACAAGACCAACTACAAAGGAAATATCAAGACGGGTGTGAGTCAGGTACAACAAACTGCCAACCAACTGCCTGTAAAGTGTAGAATCGACTGAAGGAGTGGGACAAGCTATGGTCAAAACAACCCCTAATTGAAATGGTGTGGGAGCAGGCTTGCAATCAAGCATGCCGAAGTGCTAAAGCATGTCAAGAGCATACTTCTGCTGGTAGAGAGAGATCCCATCAGAAGACTGAATCACCTGAAGACCAAGGAAATAGTGCAACATACCGAGATCTATCATCTCAAACTGATCCATCAAGGCACGCTAAATATGCTGAATCATAGAGGATGAGCTACCCGTGATGAGAAGATCATCAACATATAGCACAAGAATCAAAATGTCACCCTCAAGAAGCTGAATGTAGACGGTGTGATCAGAATGACTGCGGGAGAACCCAATGGAGAGCAAGAAAGAGTCCATCTTCTCATACCAAGCCCAAGGGGCCTGTTTGAGACCATACAATGAATGCCAAAGTTTGCAAACTAAAGAACTATCCTGCACAAATCCCTGTGGTTGTTCCATGTAGATTTCCTCCTATAGATCCCCGTGCAAGAAGGCACTCTTCACATCCATCTAAAAAAATAGGCCAACGTCGAGAAGGTGCAAGAGAGAGTACAAAGCGAATGGAATTCATCTTGGCTACAAAGGCAAATGTCTCGAAGTAATCAATACCCTCAACCTATGAAAAACCCTTCACAACAAGACGTGCCTTGTACTTATCAATGGAACCATCAGTAGCATATTTAGTGCGATACAACCAGCGACACCTAACCATCTTTCTACCCTTAGGAAGAGGACAAAGATCCCATGTATGATTCCTCATAAAAGAAGAATACTCCTCCTCCATAGCACAATCCCACTCAGGGTGACCTGTCACCTCTGAAAAATTCTGAGGATCATCTAAAATAGCATGACTCAAAAGAATAGAACCCACTGTGTGAGAACGAGTGCGATGAGTATGTTAAGGGTCACTAGCCAGAGGACTTGCCACTGCAACAGTAAGGCGAGCCCACTTGGGCATCTGAGGTGGAGCAGGTGGAGGTGGGGATGGTGGATCATCAGCACCATCATCAGAATCATCCTCAAAAAGATCCTAAAGTGGTGCAGTGGCTGAAGTAGGTAGAGGAGTAGACACTAGAGTCAGGGTATCCACTGTGGGAAGACGCTCATCAAACTGAACATCCTGTCGAAATAGGACCTCTCTGGAATTAGGATCAAACAACCTGTATGCCTTAACATCCTCACAGTAGCCAACAAAAATGAGTGGTCGGCTCTTTCGCTCCATGACTTTCCTCTGAGCATCAGGAATAAAGGCCCATGTCTCACTACCAAATACCCAAAAAAAGGAAACATCAGGCTTGTCATGAGACCAAGCCTCCTCAGGAGTCATATGTCGAATAGCCTTGTGAGGCATCCAATTCTGAATATAGTTGGTACAATTGATTGCCTCAGCCCAAAAAGATGAATCCATGGACCTGGATTGAATCATACAATTCACCATCTCCCGTAAAGTTTTGTTCTTGCATTCAGTGACACCATTCTGCTGAGGGGTGTAGGGAACAGTAAATTGATGCTGCAAACCATGCTCAGTGCAAAAAACTCTGAAAGCCTGATTCACATACTCCCCCCCATTATCTGTATGTATCTGTCGAATAGAACAGCCAGACCACTTCTTGACAAATGTCTTGAAGATTCAAAATGAGTCAAAGACATCAGACTTGTACTTAAGAAAGTACACCCATGTGCATCTGGAGAAGTCATCAATAAATGTGAGTACATACTTGGCCCCTGAAAAAGAAGGAGTGGGAAATGACATGAGATCACTGTGAATCAACTCCAAGGGTGCCAAAGCACGAGAGGCTCTCCCCTTCAGAAAGGGATCTTTGTGATGCTTGCCAAGAACACAACCATGACAAACACCATCAGTGCAGGAAATCTATGGGAGCCCAAGAACAAGTGCCTATGTACTCATCTGTTGAAGATATCTGTAATTGACATGGCCCAATCGCTCATGCCAAAGCTTACTCACTAAATCTGCATGTGCTATGAGAGATGAACTTGTACCCAAAGAGGGCTCAAATTCATCAAATCTGTAGAGACGAGATGCAGAATCCACACTAGCAGAAGCCACAACCAAATCAAGGTCATGGAGGTCCTGAATAACCACATCATGTGGTGATAACTCAACTGTCTTACCAGAGCCAAAGTGGCAAATTTGATAAATAGATAGGAGGTTCGTCGAGATGTTAGGGACAACCAGAACATCCTGTAGAGTACCCCCATCCAAAGAGACAGAACCTGAACCCAAGATGGAAAGCTGAACTGAGTCACCCGCTGCAATCTATGGAATACCACAAGAGACAAGAGAAGTAACCAATTGCTGAGTGTGTGTCATATGGTGAGAAGCACCAGAATCTAGAATCCAAGTGGACCTAGAGGTCAAAGCTCTAGCAATGAGAGCATGACCTTTCCCTATGGAAGGAGAAGATGCCTGAGGTGAGGAAATGTGATGCTGCTACATGGCTTCCTCTAAAGCCTCTAATCGTTTCCAACACCTGGAAACTGGATGTCCGTCCTTTCCACAAAAATTGCAAGTGTCTGATGATTTCTTCTTAGTCTTGGAGGAAGACTCACCGGACTGTGAAGATTTCCCTTGTTTGAGAGTAACTGGTTTTGAATCAGACTTAGGAGCAGGCTTGGAGGAATTCTCACTACCTGCAGAAAGATTTTTCTACTTCGGTTTCTGCTTCTGTTTGTCCTTCTCCTTAGAGGACCGAGCAACCAATGCTTTGTTCTTGGAGCCTGAGAGCATATCCAACTGAGAAAGATGAGACTGCTCATGAGACAAGTGCTCACAAAAGACATCAAAGCTAGGCATGGTGAAATTAGTACCCAAACCATCCATGGTGGAGTAGAAAGCAGAGGCAAAAAACTGAAAAGGACCCCGAAGCTTTGAAAGAATCAAATGAATGCACTCTGTATCGGTCTTGTTCTTTCCATATCCCTAAAGAACAGATCTGGTAGTCTTGAATTTGTTCAAAAAATCCTCAATAGTGGGAAAGGTATCAGGTAACAATGAAGTCAACTCTACCTCAATCTCTAATGCCCGAATCTCATTGACCCTCCCGAAGAGAGAATCAAACTTCAACCACATATCCCGAGGAGTAAGCAACTCATCAAGGTGAAATAGAAGACTGTCAGAAACATGCAAAGCAATTAAACCCATGGCCTCATCTAGCTTGTTCTGGTACATAAGAACCTCATAAGGATGGTGAAGGTCTGGCTGAACTTCATCCAATGTAGCCCACAACCCTTGTGACCTGAGAAGCCTTGTGATGCGGGGCTTCCAGGTGTGATAGTTGTGTGAAGTCAACAACTCAACTAAAGGATCTGCCATGAGAACAAAGAAAAGAACTCTGCACCTGTACCTGCTTGTTGGTTGTTTTTATTATGTGATCTTTCAGAATAGACAGAAGATGTAGAAGGGTTTGTTTGTTTTGAGAGTTTAGGTGTTCCTAATTTCTGATATAAATGATAGAAAGCGAGAAAAAAAACACCCCCCCACAATGGAGAAACCCAAACCCTAGTACATAGTACTGAGAAGGAAGTAGTGCATAAGCAAAAAAAAAATTCAAACTGATATCTCATGTACCTATTGAAAATTCTGAGAATAAAGATCACAAATCTGAATAGAGCAGG
>NW_026729739.1:20000-41482 GCF_030272615.1 Cryptomeria japonica | reverse complement strand
GCAGCACCTGTAGAGGTAGCACCAGTAGCAGCATCAGCTTATCCACCACCTTCTGGTGATTCAGATCCTCTAGCATCAGTTGATCCAGTCGCCCCGGGCAGTCGATCCATCAGCATCACTAGTTAGAGTAGCACCAGTAGACTCTGGTTGTCATTCTGGTTGTGATGCTATTGATTCTGTTGGTTCTCTCCAAGCCGCCTACCCGGGTTTTTTCACATCCCTACCTGTTCTATTCATAACATATCGAGATCCGGACCCATATCCAGCAGCCGCAGGAGAAGCAGAGGTCGCACTTTCTTGGCTTTGCACCTGCCACTTTATAGGCGGCTTTGCTACCACTTTATAGGCTATCCACCACTATCTCACCTAGAATCCCTTCCAGCTTGCCCCGGTATACCGGTTTGGATACTAGCTGTGTCTAAGCCTTTGTCTTATTCGCAGCTGGCTCGATTTATTGGTTATGGGTAAATAATGAGGTAAGTGACTTGGTAAAGAACCAGAATTGTTGCCTCTCCTATGTATATGGGTTTGAGTATGCCTGGTACCAATATGGGAGAGTGACCTGGCCCAACATTTGTACCTTTGCACAAAATACTAATAGAATAATTGCAACTGCTATTGCTGGTATTGGTGCTTCAACGGCTGCTATTGGAGCTGCTTGAACCGAATAATCCACATATGGATCCGGGCGAAGGTGACGCTGGGGACTGATCAAGGGAAGTTGGAGGCTATGGTCCTTGAACAGAAAGGAATGCTACTAGGTCTCGATCTGTAACTTGAATGGGCTCTGCATCCATATCTGTCAATAAGAATAGGTCAACTGGTGCCATATAATTTGAGGGCCCACCCTGGTTGCTGACTCAGATGGCTTTCTCCCTGCTGCCCCTGCTTTTGTCTCTGCCGGATCAACAGATGCAACTAAAGGATCGGAAACTGAGCGAATGGAAGCTCAGGCTGTAAGGTACGCTGGGTGAGACGACGACGCTAGTGAGACTCGATCAATTGGTGTTTCTCCCGCTACCTTAGCTGTCTCCGATGAACTCTGGAGGATCTTAAATTGTATATGCCTCCGACTTTGCCTTTCCTTATTAGCCCGTGGCCTCTATCTTTGTTGCTCTCACCTTGGTCCATATATCTCCCTATGATGTCTCTGCTCCTACCTTCACAACATGTTGTCTAAGGCTTGATACTCGCATTCTCCGTTACTCTGGTCAAAAATTGGTGAGTATGTTTACTCGAATGCCATGGGTGGTGCCTAAGCCTCCACTGCTGATGGTTGGGATGCTTAGCGAGGCTCTGAATAAACTCCAACCGGGTCCTTAGTCTCAATATCAATCTGGAACAAGCCTTCGCACTTGAACGGATGGATTCACTGGATTTGGAACTGGTATAAATACCGCTGGGCGAGGTGCTTCTGTTTTCATCGCTTCAACTGTGCTACCATTAGTGGCGAGGTGGTGCTTCAAGTGATGGTTCAACTAGCGTGAGATCCGGATCTATCATAAGTGGTGTTCCAGCAATAGCGCGTGTTCCTAGAGATGGGGGAGCTTAGACAGCTTACCGAGCAAAAGCATTTGACCGAGCGAGTCTTCCCATTAATGGTTAAAGCACAGGCTAACTTACCCGCTTCAAGTGATAAAGTTACGGCCGGTGGAGAAGTAGGAGATCGAACCATCGTGTGTACCTTTCTCTATATAGCAGACACGGGGGCGATCGACCCCTCACAGTAGTGATGTTCCACTGTAGTGAGCACCTCGAGCGATAATCAATTGAGCGCCGGACAACTACGCGTAATGATTGTCCAGAAAGAAAGTAAGACATGGGATACATAATTGCGGTTCCAATGTAATAATTAGGATAGAACCATATACTTCGTTAGCTACTTCGTGAGCCTATCAAGGTCCTACATGCAGAAAACGGCTGCTTTGTTAGATTCGGAAAGGGAACGGGTAAAAGCGATATTATGCTGGTGAATTGTGCCCGTTCATTATCGATTCGTTTTGGTCGATTCAGAGGGTGAGGAGCGTAGGGACTTTAACTCCATTCAGGGGTAGGGGCCCCAACCAAAATGGAGGGGCGAGGTTTAGAGCCGCTCGATCGACCATCGGGAGATCGAGGATGCGCTTTAAGGCTCGACCAAGGGGCCGCCATCGTTTTAACGCGAAACCGCATCGGGAAAGGATGCGCAAGCAGGCTCACCCGCCGCCCCCCCACTCAATAAGTAAATTAGGGTTTGAACACGAAGATTTACATAGGAGATCGAGGAGCCCCTCAAATTCTATGGCGCATATCTGTTACTATACGATGCATTCTTCGCACTGGGAACTACTAAGAGCCAGAACCAGCAGCATAAGTGGGCATATCCAACAGCAGCAACATCACACGTAGCAAAGCCAGTACCAGCAGAGCCAGTTGTTTCAGTTGTTTATTCCGAAGCAGCACCAATAGTAGTAGATCCAACAGCGGCATCAGTAGAACCAACAGAAGCAAAGACAGAAGCAGGAGCATGACGTATATACGTATATAACAGCAACACCAGTAGCATAGTTAGATTCAGGTGGTTCATGATGGTTAGTCAGTTTAAGCAGTCGATTATGCTGTTGGTGCTGGTTCAAATTCAACTACAGGTGCTAGACCTGGAACTGATGAACCAACAACTCCAACTGGGACTGCTACTTAGTATACTGGGTCAACTGCTGCATCGACTGACTCAACAGGATCAACCACTACGACTTCTGCTTCTGGATATGCTTACTCTGCTCCTGCTTCTGGGTCTCGATCCGGAACTGGAACTGCCCCTACTATTCTAAGGGCCCCTACGGGCTGCTGGAGGATATGAACCAACTAGCTCTACTGCTGCTGATGCCGATGCTGGTGGATCAACGAGTGCTTCAACGGTATCTGGATTTGGCTCTGCTTACTCTGTCTCTGCCCTTGCTCCCTTCGCTACGGGGTTAACCGACTCTGCTACTGGCTCTGGAAGAGATGCTAGGCGAGGTGCTGGCCCTATGATGTTGGGATTGGTAGAAGCAATGTTGCTGGCTCCTGGCAACAGCTGGTGGGTTACTTAGATGGCGAGAACGAGAAGCTGGCTTCGGGCTGGCTTCGGAACTTGGCTAGGCTGGCTGCTGGCTAGGTGGCTGGACTTCAGGAAAGTAGTGGCTTGTGAGTTTTGGTGCCACCATGTTCCACCTTATCTCGATCTCGATCTTAAACTACACCCGGTGGATCTCGATCTTGTTCAGGTTATTCATCCCTAAGATTCTATTATTCATCCCGAGCATCCGGCTCATCCTCTGATAGCGACGGGCCTGGAATAACTCGACTTGCTGCTTGAGTGGGACTTGGTCAGCGTGATTCATGTAGTTCTCCTGGAGAATGGATTTGTATGCCTCGCTATCTATATAACCAACCAACCAACCGCTTCCTTATAACCAACCAACCGCTTCCTTATAACCAACCAACCGCTTCCTTCGCTTACTGATTCCGTGCTTGCCTGTTGGTTCTGGTTCTGTTGGACCTGATCCTATATATCAGCTGCTTCATCTACTGAATCGACTGCATAATCAACTGCTGGATCCCCATATAGATAGAGGGCTCCTGCTGCTGTAGCTGGCCCTACTGCTGCTTATGCTAGCTTTGCTGCTGGTTCACCCGCCCCTACTATTTTATAGGCAACTGCTTCTTTGACTTTCAATAGGAACTAGAATTGTTACTGAATCCACTTGGTAATCAACAGAATCAACCACTGACATCGACAGCAGAATCAAAGTCAGAAGAAACTGCCCCGTAGGGGTGCTGGTGAATATGGAACCGAGTGAATGAATGCGCTTACTGTATAAGGAATACCTGTTCGGAATATCTGTTGCACCAGGAGGAGGATCAGAATCACGGTCAACATCACGATGACGATCAACAGCATCACGATCATAAGCAACTGGAACTACTGCTTCTTTACAATCTCGATCTCGCCTATAGATAGTAGGGCTGGAACTGCTCTCCTGCATCTTTGCCAATAGATAGTAGGGCGACCGGACCTTCAGGTTAAGCAGGTCCTGCCCTTCTTCTTGACTCATCTACCCCCGACAACTACGTTGCCAGCTAAGCCCCACTTAAGAAGACGGCGCTGGCTCCTCCCTTTATACACTATATAAGTCAGTCTAAATGTGTTCTAATTAGTCGCCGCGGACAAGTTTCAAGCGGGCTACACAGTCATAAGTAAGTCGCCAATGTAGTGTATAGCTCGGACGCCCGCCAGCGCCGCTTCGACGTTCCGCTATTCAATTAGTTGGCCGGTGTACCCACCCACGTAAATCTAGTTGGGGCCGGCCAGCTCCTCCACTAATAATATAGCAGGTACGTATGTGACCCTCCTATGGGGAAGGGCCAGCCAATAGAAAGGTTTGGATGGCGAAGGCGGTCAAGGACGTTAACACGAATTTCGAGATATGAATAAGACCAAGTGTTGATTGACGGACGAAAAGCACAAAACCATAGACAAATGTAGTACTCGAATCAGCCGAGAATCTGATCGTAGCGTGCGGAAATGATTGCTAACATGCTTACCTATGGAAAGAGATCATTACCTGCTTGGGCCATGGGGATGCCCGGTGTTATTTCACACTTGATGTAATTGGCACTTCCTTTCAGAAGGCACTATAGGGATACTGATATATGATACATGCACGTTACAACCGACCCTTACCCCCTGCGTATTTCTATCTGCTTTTGGGGCAAAACCGCTGCTGCTACTAAACTAACGGGATCGCTTGCTTAACCTGCTAAATCTGCTGTTACTGCATTGTGGATTCTTTTGGAAGGTCCGTGACGTCACTAGCAAATGGTGATAAGAAAGCACGGGTGGGTCTTCGGGGGGAGCTGGCCCGAAGGAAGGATCAATCCACAGTGAAAGATGGATAACCAGCGAAGGATCTAATAAATGACGACGTATATAGATCGCGAGTTGGAAGTCGCTCGGATGATTGCCTTGACCCTATTGGTACTTCTTAAATGGTTCTGGGTCAATGAATGAGGTCAATTGCGATTGGTTTGGCTTTGTAAACTAGATAAACCGGCAGCGCGTCTAATGGGTCTCGCTCTCTATCAACTGGATCAATAGAGTAAACTGAAACTCCCACCGCTCCGCTGCTTACTGAATGCTCCATGGTTCGAGTTTCTTTTTACGTGCTTTGTAGGATATAGGGGGGTAGCTAGTTGTTCATCGATTGGTCAATTCATTTTAGGTTCTTCCTAGTAGCCTCCTTCTTTCCTGACTAATGGTGCAATACCTAGGCGGCTAATACCACCGATACCAAGGTAGGTGGCCATTCTTGTGGGTACCAAGGCGGCGGTATGTCCTATGGTATGTCCTATGGTAGTAATCATCATGGTGGGAATAATGGCTGTGGGATGCTATTCTGTTAGCTAGGTCGTGCATTTTACCGCTACCTTGTTTGGGTTATGTACCTTGTTTGGGGTATGATATGTTTTCATTTCCTCTGCCTCGTGTTGCTTTCAGAATGCTGCTCCTAGGGTCGATTCATTGATGATTTCATATTTTGTGTCTATGGGGCCTATTGATTGGGTTTACAGACAGGAGCGATAACCGGGTAGGTATGGAGTAGGTATGGAGGAAAAGTAACAATTTGGTTTTAGAGATCCAGATCCATAGCCAGAAAGCTAATACTACCATAGCCGAGCTATCCATCCAGCGAGCTGCTTTCACCCAGGCGCCCATGTGGTAGGGCAGGATAGAGCAGGCTTTTCAGTGCTGCTACCTAAGGCAGGTACCGGTGAATTTACTTGTCCCGAGGCAATAATACTAAACTCAAATGGGGCCTCCACCATAGGATCCGCATCTGGAACAACTATAAGGGGTGCGACCTATGCCTTTCTTGCTACTCCCGCTGCTAGCTTTGCTACTGCTTCTGGGTCTCGATCAGGAACTGCTTCTGTCTTTGCTACTGGTTCTGTGGCTGGGACTGGGTCTCGCTCTGGGTATGGCTCTGCGTATAGTCCTATAAATTCTATTTGCTATGCTATCTCCTCTACCTCTACCACCTGCGCTTCTGTGCCCTTTGCCTTTGATGGAACCGGGTCAACCTTTGCTCTTGGCGCTACTACTGAGACTCGGCCAATGGGTTATGGGTCAACGGATGGATAAACTAGAATGGGGTCAACAGTCACTGCTGCTGTCTCTGCTTCTCCTCTAGATGTCTTTGCCTATGCATCTGCGAGTCATTAGCTAAATTGACTGCTTCATGAAAAGAGTCGACAGAATCTACTTATGCTTCTGACCCTGCCATTGGTGGTACTTGGTTATGAATCAACAGGCTCTGGTACGGCCACCAGACCGAGCACTACCAGCCATCGAACCATCCCAGCCTACTCTAGTATAAGGAAGGCCAGGTTCACAGAGTCGAATTTCCCATCCCGGCTCCCGACACGCCACCTTTTCACTATTGAATTGACCAGTATTAAGGTGTCTAATTGATAACCTTTCTCCGTTCGCACTCTCCAATTTACCGAGTACCCGAGTTGGCTCCAGGCTAGTAAGATCCACCGGCAAATTGAGATCGAGTGGTAAGTTACAAGTCTATATCCATATCCTCTGGTTGCAGATACTCAACTACTAGATCGATATCGAGAACCAGAAGCACCCGTCGCCTGAGTAAACCGGATAAAGAAAGGGCCCGCGCTCCAGGGCACCAAACAAAGCTCCAAGGTGCAAAACAAGGGCATGCCCAGAAGATTGAGATTGAGAGCCAGTATCAGAGTCATATTGATAGCCAGCATCTTCGGTAGGGTTTTTGAAGCAAACATTAATTACAGTTTACCACCCGGGATCACCAGCATCATAGCAATCAGCTAAGGTGGTATAGGCAGAGCTGGGACCGCCACCCGCGGGAGAGGGAACGCCACCAGTTGTTATTGATTCATCACCAGCAGCATCTAAGCTAGTTTCAAAAGCATCCGAGCAAAAGTAAAAGATCCTATTTATAGAGTCGAATAAGCACAAGCAGTAGAAGCAGCGGTTCGTTTCCCAGTTGAATATCCAATTGATCCATGCATGCTGGCACGACATGGCATGAATTGACGTCACGAAATTGCGTATATGAAGCATGGTGGTCGGTGCAGAGAGACACGGCATCGAAGTTGATGGATGATGTCAGCATCGGGATTAGCATGTGGTGATTGGTGAATCGGCGATGGATCGTAGGCAATGGGCAGCGGATCGATATAATTGCATCGGCGGTCTGGCATCGGTTTTGAGATTTGCAGCAGATCGGCTAGGCTATCGATTGGTATTTAAGCATCTCGACATCGAGGTAGCGGTGTTTTCAGGATACGGAACATGCATGGGTAAGTTGGGAATGGCGTGAAGTCGGTTCGAGATTAATTGGTATGTAGCATTGGGGTTAGTTCAGCATCGGGGTACAGACGGCTAGGTGGCTAAGCAGCGTGTAGGTAGACCGACGATTGGTATCTAAACATCGGGGTATGTATGTTTTCGGAGCGTAGGCGCTAGGTGTAGTAGGTGTAGCCCAGTTTAGCTCTATAGGTGCTTAGCTTGGTGGTTCGTGGCATTTTTTCGTTGAATACGCCACCTTCTCACTCTCCAATTGACCACTTTTGAGGAAGGAATGGTACGATCGATGATTCGAGCCTAACGCGAAAAGCTCTCCACGCCTACCCTGCCATTGACACTCAGGCATCTCTATCCAGTCAGGTGGTTATCCCCTCTCTCAGGCAGGTATAGACCGTAAGAAAGACGTGCGTGGATCGATCGAAGGCCATACCGTAGCTACGGGCAAGGGCAGGCAGGGACCGTTAAATACAGAACTCTTTCCTTCTTCCGCCCCCTCGCTTTCGCTCAAAATAATCCCGTTCGTGACCGGCAGGTGAAAATGTTGAAGTCGCAGTCGCAGGGCCCTCTCATATTTCGTTTTCATTACTTCTTCTTCTTCCCATCGAGACAGCTCTCTCTCCAAAGTGGGCAGGCCACCTAAGTTACTTATTTGGTGATAAGCCTTTTGTACCCTCAAATACCGAAATACCTATTGAAAATTGAGGCATTTGTTTGTTACCCGCGTGGTCAAGAGCAAGGAATCTGTCTTTTTTCCCCTCAAAAGCAGATCCGATAACACATTTCACCGCAGGAAACCGATCTAAATCTGATTTACGTTTTTTTGCAATCTGGCAACAACTAATAAACACGATATCACTTCGTTACCACACCACCAATTAAATACCAAAATGCTCCATCTATTACATACGTGATATGACTGCGAGAATGTATTGATGTTCATGTTGAACATAAACCATCAACGGCATAGATGTTGATGGACCCATAGATGGACAACTAAGCTATGCCCCTCACCCTGGCCTCACTCACCCCTCGAGTATAGTCTATATGGCCCTATCTCTATAGTCGAGGTTGCCTCACCCAGCTAGAGTAACCCTTGCCTCACCCAATAGAGCCCTATCTATGGATTCCATCTATTACATCGTGATATGAGTGGTTGATGTTCAGTCCTCATTGAAGGATTGGTACGTTCACTTTTCAATCTAGTAGGAAGACATTGGGTGGGATCTATATAGAACTTATTGAAGGATTGGTAGTCAGTAAGGCTTCAGTCCATCTCTCTCTCTTTTGAAACGGGTTGTTGGGTACCTAGTATGAGGCCATTTCATTTATAGTTCTATATATGGCACCCATCTATCTGTATCTGGGTGCACCATATAACGTATAGGAAGATATATATATCGTGAATTAAGATCTATCTCGTGCATCCTGGAGGTTCCCCCTTTCATAGCGAAGGTAAGGAAGTGTCCCAACAAGAGTGCCAGAAGGAAGTGTACCAACTGATCGAGTGCATGAGGTGTGCCCAGATATCTCGTGAGAATAAGATTGTGCCTTAACAACTGTCTGTTCCTCTCCCTTTGGTCGAGAGCTTCGCACCTGAACTGCGTTCAAATAGTGGTTGTACCTGAACTCTTCCTCTCCCTTTGATCGAGAGGCACCTGAGCACAGTTGTAGTTCAGGTAAGTGAAGGGAGGACATCTATCGAGAGAAGTGTACCAACCAAACCAAGTAGCTTGCTATATGAGCCCATTTGTATTGAAGTGAACCAACTTCTCTAGTGATGAGGTGTACCAACCAATAGAGCGTCTATATATGGCTCTCTATCTCTGTCGTCTCTATCTATCTCTAGCGTATAGAGATCGTATGATCTAGCGACTAATCTATCGACCCCCTCTCTAGACTATACTATATAATATATACGATGCATGAATTCACATAACACAGGCGGGGCAGGATTCTATTCGATCACTCGACCGAATCGGAATTACCTGTCCCGAAGGACGGATTCAGTCTCATCTTTGTAACTATCGTTTGGGGTATACCCCATATCTCCCACCTAACTTGACAACCTGATGGTTGTCAATCCAAGATCTGGAGTAACGCGGGAATTCAATTCACGACCTATATCCAAGCGATAGACCAGGAACGAGTGTGGGTTAGCAAGAACTTGACACAAAATGATTTGAGCATATAAAACACAAAGCCGCTACGGGAGGAACGAACCGGAGTTACCCACCAAAGTAAGTTTATATCATTGATAGAGCTAACCAGATCCTCTATGAGCTGGAAGGGCACAGGCAGGGTCGATATTCGTTCGCTCCCTCCGGCTCTCCTCTCTTCCATACATTCAGTGTCAGGTAAGACCCGAGCTTTTAGAATTCAAGAGTTACACTTTGGGGTAAATGGGCACAATAATTGGATAATATCTTTTGGGTAAATGGAAGATGCCCCATGCAAACACTTTTTAGGAGTCCTGTCCTAAATACTGACACAGGAATAGGACATTGGATAAAGAAAGAAATGGTAAGATAGCCAGGAAGAAATCGACTGAGGTGGTTGGTGCGCCTTCTTTTTTTAGAAGTGGATCGAATCCTTCTTGTTGGGGGGGAAGCCCTTGACAAGCTCCATCTAGCGTAGTAGAGCCAGAGAATGAGGTTGGGTCGGAGATTTTCTTTGACCAAAGCACTCTCTCTACTACTCATACTCAATTCGGCTTTCTGCATCGGGTCATGGGTCAGAAGGCTAATGCCTGCTCCTCTGCTTCTTTTCCCCGGGTCGGTTGGTTCGGGTGTGCCCCCGGTCGATATTCGATCTTGGGGAGCTAATTCCTCAATATGGAATTCTATACTACACATGCCCACCCCCCCCCCCCCTACAATTCTATGGGCTATTCTCCCACCCCCCCCCTACAATTCTATGGGCTATTCTACCCCTAGGGGTGGGTGGGAGGAGACTTAGCCAGGGCCGTTTAATCTGCCGCCCTACTATTCGGTCCCTAGAGTTCCCACCCACCCACCCATGTTACGTAGAGAATCTGCCTAAAGAAACTATAGGCCGGTCAACTATCTTTCGAAAGAACTAAAGTTCGACTACCTTTCTAAGTAGGGGTCGTAGTAACCGCTTCCAAGAAATATGCTTGATGTCACCACTTGTTATGCATGGATTCCCTTCAGGCCCGGCCGAATAACAGCTATTCATCATGGTCACCACCAGCAGAAGGGGGAGAGGGGCCCACCCAACCCGTAGAACAAAAGGTTTTATCCTCTCCCGAGTACCTTCACCTATGATATAGCGTCATGCAACCACTAGCCATGATTCTAACACAACTGAATTGGCCTATGCCTTCGCTACTGGGTCATTCGGGTAAACAGCAACTGAAACTGCTGTTAGCTTGGATGTGAGCTAGGGGTGCTTAATGTTGGATCGGATCGGGAGAATGTCGCCCCTACTATCTATAGGGGCCGGCCGGCTCTAGATGTCCTGGCTGCTGACTCAAATGCTGCTTCAATTGGTGCCGGGATATGGAACCACTGTGTGCGGGTGCGTCTCTATCCAAATCTACGCTAGATGCCCGGCGGATAGAGATTGAGTCCCGTCTCCTCCCCGCTATGCCCCTATCTAGACGTGTACCAGATAGACATCATATATAACTGCGGGTCTGGAGCTGCTGGATGAGATTAACTTGCACATTGATTCGTGCTGGGCCCCCAGAGTGAGTGTTTCCACCGAAACTGGTGCTTTAGCTTAAAAGAAAAGCTGGTGGATCAATGGATTCAACAAAACCTGGTCTTCACCAGGGGACCCTATGATTCGGGAAGCAGGGTGGTAAACTATAGTTCCGGCTATAGATTAGGTTGGGTGGGGCTCGATAGTTGTGTCGGCCTCTGTTTAGAGCTTCGACCATTATAACTGGTCGTAGTTGATGCGAGGAGAAGCATCAATAGTAGACGGCGCTTTCATGCTACGCCCGAGAAAGTGCCTTTATTAGAGAGATGGTTCGGAGCGTCATACAACCACTTATGAGTACTTATGACCGGGGACCTCTCGTGGCAGCCCACTGCACAAGGAGGGGTTGACCTGCCACCCGCGGTTGCACCAGTTGTACAGGCAAGAGCGTAGGTATCCGCGCCAGGAGCCCCTACCTCTATATTTGTAGATCCGTTTATTAGTTGACCCAACAGAAGCAGAGGCGCAGTAGCAAGGGTGGAACCATTACCTTGCCCGGGTGCGGATCCGGAGCTAGATGTTTGACTCATTCGTACCCGGGACCAGTAATGGACTTGGAACAGCATCTCGCTCTCGATCAACAGAATCTACTGTAGAATCTACTTGAGTGGAATCCCCTACAATTCTATGGGCGGCTGAGGCTTGTTTGAAAGGGGGAATAAATTGAATCTCGATTCAATGAATCTTATATACGGATTAATATTTCTAGGATAGTTGATTCTATAGTAACCCCGGAAAATTGGATCTCCGGGATTAACAACTGAACTCTCGTTACTCCAGAATATTATCTAGTTCCGGGCGGGCCCTATATATTCTATGGCCATTCGATTCAAAGCCGCTGGAAGCGCCCCTATATATTCTATGGCGGCATCCGATCGAATCATTCCGCTGCTCCCGCCCTATTATTATTATTACGAGAAGGAACCGCGGGTACGGGCATTGATCGAAGCGGAACCGCAGCAATCCTCTTTTCTCTATTAAGAATCGCGGGAAGGGAGAAAGCAACAAAAAGAGTATGCCGTGCCGAGAGGTTCTTATTTTGAAACACCCGCAGCCGCAGCTATTCGAGAAAGGATAAGCGCGTTCTACCGGCTCAGAATCGATCGTGACAAAGGGCGGCGTCGAAAAGGAGGTGCGTGCCCCCTGCTTCCATGCGTTCATTCCTCGATCCAATAGCTTCTCCCGTACTCTTCTCTCCGCAGGCACTATTCCCAGCCACGGTCGGGCGGTTCCTGCATGGTCTTTCGGGGGGGCCCCCTACCAACGCATAGAGATTATGTCAATAATTACGACTGCCTCAACCGAACTATAGAGGGCCTTCATTATTCGTTATTAAGTATCACAGAGCCGCGGGAGAGGGCTTAGAAAAGCGAAAAAAAGCTCTCTGTTCTATCACCAACCTTCGCAGATCACGGAAGGTCTCTCCCCGTGTCATCATTCCCTCCCCTTTCCCCGCTGTTCCCAGAACCGCGAACTATAGTTGATCGAGCCTAAACTTACTAGACCAATCGCACAACAGGGATTCTCGGAGGAAGCAGTGGGCCTTCCATGTTCAGCGGGTTCAATGCCTACTGTGTCGGACTGGCTTGGATAGGGACTCCAACGCAAGCAGAGTTTCCCCTGTGATCTCAAAGTGAACGCGTGATCATGAATGTGATTCCTAATGTGATCCCGTAGTGGTTCCAAAAGTGCTTACCAATGTGATCCCGTAGTGATAATACATGTGATTCTGAAAGTGATCACAAACAGATCACCATTGAAATCGATCGGATTATGCTCTAAAACGAAGGGGTTCGGTTAGCTCGACCATCAGCTGTTCAGGGAGAGAAAGGCTTGTGGTTCTTTCTCCCCATCAGCCGTCGGTGGAGAGACAAGGACGGATGGTGAACCCGCCGCCCCTAAGCTGTTCATGGAGAAAAGGCTAGTGGGTTGCCTCGCCCCCCCGATAACGGTGGAAAGGGATTAAAGGTCAGTGCCCCGCCCAAAGGCTCAGTTCGCTATCGCTCACTGCACTTTCTCCCCGGTCCGTCCGAAGGAGATCGACTATCTCTATCTCCCTCCTCAAAATTCCTCTCCCGGTCGAGGAAGATAGTATAGTGGGTCGATCGTTTAAATGAGGATAGAGAGCGTACCTTTTCAATCAAGCATAACAGTCTTCTCACGTATGGTTTAGCGATGCCTTGAGAAGGGAGAGGGACGAAAAAGGGGGGAGGATACGCTCTCTTATATGGGGTGAATGGGAGAGTGGGGTCTTTAAGACGAACCTCTCCATCCATAATCGCACCAGCGGCTGAGAAGGGAGATCAAATTGCTTCCCTATAACGTGTCGGAGGGAGATAAACGATTGCTAGCACTGCAGCTGGGGTGATGGACGAGAAGCAAGAGCCCCGGGAACAGGCTAGACGAAACAGGCTAGACGAAAGAGCTGGACGGAAGGAGCGCGAATCCATCCTTGACCAGAGATACGCATCCATCACATATCATAGAAATAATGGATGGATACGCATCCATCATATAGGCTAAAACAACCATCATGACTGGATTCGAACGCATGCTCCGAAGAAAGAAGCGTGAACCCGCCATTCTGGCCCGTTTTCTGCTCTATCCGGGCATTATTCCCGACCGGTCTCGCCGTGTGACGTTTGGAGTTGTCGTCCACTTCCCTTCTCGGAATACGGGGGAAGGATTTCCCGCTTAGATGCTTCAGTCCTTCCATGATCCGCAAATGGAATGAATCGCCCTTGGCCTATCTCCCGTCTCTGCGTGAATCCATCCATATACATAATATCGGTTGGAGGTAGATCTCACTGTCTCATTCCTCTCCGGTCGAATTCGACTAGCGAAAGGAAACGAGAGCATCCATCCGACCCCAAACGAAGTGCCCCCCCGGCTCCGGAGATCGTGTGACGGTTGGAGTTGTTGTCGCTCGAAACCTGTCTCGACCTCCCGGCAATAGTTCTAGTAGGGGCCGGCCGGGGCAACTTCATAATCGGGTTTTGTTCTTAACCGGTGGACGAAGCTTGGGCCCGGCTATAATTAGGGGTTCTAGTAGGGGCCCCCTAAGCCGAATCCCATGTTACGTATAGAATCTGCTTTAATCGACTCTAACTTAGCCCACCCACCCAACTATAATGAAGGGTGGAAGGAAGATAAAGGCGGTCTCGGCAAAACAGCGGATCAAGATAACTACCTTAGAATAGTAGGGGCCCTATGAATGCGTAAATGCGTGAATGCACACTGCCATTATGGAAGCAGGGTGATAAATTAGAACTCTAGTTGAAATGTCCCACTGCCATTAATCAGTCCCATAGAACTCTTATTCTAGCGTATTCATTAGGAGCGTATTCTCAATTAATGTACGCCTGCTACAGAACGCAAGCTAATTAATTACTACTATTCTAAAGGGCTAGCAGGCGTATTAATCTACTAATTAATTCACTTCTTAATTGACTAATTAATTAACCCTGCCATCGAATCAGTAACTATAGTTCGGTCAATTAATACGGCCCCCATAGAATTGGTAATTAATTAACCTGCTAGAGTAAGGAATCAGCCCGCCCCATAGAATTGTAGGGTGACGCTAGATTAAGCATTTCGAGAGGTGCTAGAAGACTCGAGGAGGTAGATTACTACAACTATAGAAAGGGGGGGGAGGGGGGCGGTGGGGGGCATAGTTGCCTGCTACTTTGACGCTAGAATACGCTAGGATAAGGAAGGTATCTCGCCCTACTATTCTATGGGGGCTTTCTCGGGGTGGGAGGACATGCCGGGATTGCCACCCACCCACCCCGGGTGGGAGGACTTATCCGTATATCCTCCCACCCTCCCCGTTGCCCCCCACTTATTAATCAGCTTGCTAGCCTTAGAATAGTAGGGCAAACTATTCTCTCAAGTAATTTAGCCTACTATTCTAGCTAGCAATTGAAAACTATTCTAGTAGTTGGGCAGGTAAAGGTAGGGACAATCCTATCAAGAGATTACCTCGGCCTACTCAATACACCCTTAGGGGTGTATTGGGCCTCGGATGGGTATAACGTAAGTGAGGACGCTTACTATCTTTCTTTATTGATCGGCTTACTATCTTTCTTGGCCAGCCTACCAATATATTCTTTCTGGACAGACTGGCCGGAACAACCGGAATTGCATGGTCCTCTCACCCCGAGCGTCCGGAGATGGGGGTCCTTCCCTCCAACGGTCGGTAAGTCCCCTCTCACTCCGTCCGTCGGGGATGAGTTAATCGGAGGAGCAAGGATCGATTCAATTACTTCTCATAGGCGCCAACCCTTCGAGTAGTGCCCCCCGAGGGGTCACTCCTCTTCGGTTTGACGCAGGGGGATAGAAAAGCTAAGGTTTGGGGGGATAATTCTTAATGGATGGACGGAAGGATGGGGATGAATAATTATTAATGGACGGACAAGAATATGACGTAGGTAGATTAGCGAGAATGGCCTCCTGGCGGCGGATATCTCGAATCCTATCCCTGGGAGTGTGGGTTCGATCCCCACCTAATCTCTAGCCATAGAACGAACGCGACTCCAATGGAAACACCCAGAGGATAGTTCTATGGCGGCGTAGGATTCTTCCCGCTCAGGATAGTAACGGGGAGTGGTTATCGGTTATCACTTATAACAACTCGGGTGAGTCAGTCATACCTAAAGGGGGTATACGGTAGAAGGAACCACTGCCTTAAGACAGGAGGACAGGATATAGATTGAAGAAGGCTTTAAAGGCCTACTCTTTCTCTATACTGGCCCCTTCCCTAAGGCAGGGGGTACCGGAACCTACCAGGGGAGATTGATGAGCACGTGGACATAGGCAAACCGGCGGGACGTTTCAATGCCCCAAGTGCTGTGTCTTGAAGTTGGTTTCCCCGGATGAAAGCAGAGTGTGTTTCACTCGGGACTGTAGGTTAGTAGGCTATAGGAAAGTGGGATAGATTAATCAGTGGGAGGAAGATTAGTTGTGGTGGAGGAGAGTGTAGTTGGATTGGAGGGATATTCGCACATCGGGGAGATGAAGGGTTGGTTTCTAATTCTAGTGTGGGAGGATATAGAAATGGGGAGTGAAAGAATATTGTTTATGGGAGGAGCCCTACAATTCTATGGGAGTGGGAAGAAAGTTGGGAGGAAAGTGGGATTATCTTCTCTAGTATTTAGAGGGGAATGGAAAGTTAGGAAAGTGGGAAAGTATTTCGCCAGGGGGAAGGATAAGTGTAATTCTTCCTGTCCCGGAACGACCGATTCCGATTCATGCAAAAGGTAGGTAGTAAACCTATGGATCGAGCCATCCATGAGAGGATCCGGGAGAGGCCTGGAGCGTGGAGGCGGTCGATCTGGTAATGCGACTAATTAGCAGCAGCGCTGAGCCATGGAAGGGGAGCTATCCATCGAAGTCGTAGTGGCCGGGCATGGTATTCGGATAATCGGAGCAGAGCCCAAGTACCCGGGTCAACCCCAAATCTCTGATCTCCCTCCCTCAGATGGTGACTTAATCGAATGGCCCAGAGATAAGATAGCATCGCTGCTCCAACCCTTGTTCCTCGGATAGATAGGAGAGGCGGGTGGGAGGGAATAGAAGGATGTGACTCGTATCGACCGTTCCTCGTAAGCTTGTGGTGGTGATATCAGTTGAGTGGCATCATTGCGATCATTATGGATTCGGCCTTTGAATGACATTCTAAATAGCTGGGACCGATTGATGCATAGAAGCAGCAGGGATGGGCGGGCACGAGACGTGGGCCCTATATATCTATCTGGGCTTCTTAGAACCGGGCGGGAGTAATAGGGAATAGTTAATCCATAGGCAGGGTTTGATCCGGAGCCCTTCCCTTAATCGAATAGGGCTTTGGGACGTCGATCGCCATCCAGATCCAGCAAGTGAGACCGGCAAGTAAAGTCAAACAAAATATATATATATGGATAGGGGGACCTCGACATTCATTAATTCCTAAATGCATTTATGTAGATAGGGACCTCTTCATCCCCTTAGAATAGTAGGGCCCGGCTCCCACCCACCCGGCTCGATCTGGCCGGTTATTGCTCTATCTTTCCATCGCATACCCCTTAGAATAGTAGGGCGAGTTACTCTAGCAGGCCCCGTAGGGGAGGCCGAGGTAGCTTATGAACTATATTAGCAACCGGGCATGTTACGTATAGAATCTTGGCTGCCCTATTATTCTATTATTCAACTATAGTTATAGTTAGTGGGGTAGGGGCCCTAACTAGCCATAATTCTATGGACCACCCCCGGAACGGCAAGTGGGAGGGAATCTAGAGTTCTCCAGAATAATAGAAAATAGGGGCCGGGTAGGGCTTTCGACGACGAATAGTTCTATGGTTCGGCTGTTTATCTTCTATACGTAACATGGGTGGGTGGGAACTATAGTGCGAATAGTAGGGCAGCCATCTACCGACTAGCCTATAGAATGGTAGGGGCCATCCCAAGAAGTTAGCAGGCTGATTAATTAACACCCAGATATTAATTAGCGAATAGTAGGGGTAGAATAGAACTATTCAACTATAATGGGGGGTGGGCATGTGTAGTATAGAATCGAGATGCTTCTGGGAGGGCACCTTCCAAGCACCGGAGCGAGAAAGAACCTTCCAAGCACCGGCTAAACTCTATGTTGCTTTCGAGAAAGGAGCAAATCCTCAACTCGTTAATTAGGCCATCCGGGGGTTAGGGTTAGGTAAACTCTCCTACAGTCTATCCAGAGAGAAGGGCTATCCAGAGAGCACTCCCGGAACTAATCAACTACCGGGTAATGGAATTCCTTCCAAGCACCGGTTAGCAGAGAGAAAGCTCCTTGCCGCCCTCGGTTAGCCTACCTAATCAACTAATTTGGATCGACCTTCCAGATTCTTTTTGAACAATAAATCCCCGTAGGGCCGGTTGGTTGCGGGTGGGGGGGAATTATAGCTTATTTTAGTTGTTGAACTGCTTTCTCATTTCTATGTAGTGAAGTCGGTGGGTGGGTGGCCCCCCCGGGAGGTAGATTATGGTGTTGGGCCAAACTATGAAGGATGTTGGGCCAAACTAATCGACTACCGAGTTCCATCCGAGCATGCTTTCATGGCACGAGGGTAGGGACGGAAGGAAGGTCAAAATTGATGCCTAGGGGAAGGTTTGTGCCTCCCTTCCTCCATGGCTTTCTTGCCTATAGAATAGTAGGGCCTTCCTTCCGTAGGAGCCCCCTTAGATATAGTAGGCCAGGCCGAACAATCCAACCATTCCATCCTGTAATAAACCCAGGGAGGCTTCCTTCATTCCATCCTGTAATCAACCGGGGGTGAGGACAGGTTCATTCCATCCCGTGTAGGCGGGTTATAGCTATTATGTATGCTCCCCTAACTACCTTACCCTAACTTCCTATCTAGAGCGCTGGTCCTCCTCTATCTCTTTGTTCACTTCTCTCTGGGCGAGCGATGGACCTTCCTTCCGTTAGTCCCTGGACTATTCTTTGTTTCAGTGGGGCTGTAGACAACTCCTTTCCGAACTCCTTTCCGTGTTGCAGGGTTGCCCAGTAGGGCAACACTTCCAACGTGAGATGAATTGAGAATACAATGGCCGGAGAACAAGAAAGCAAAACAGGATGGTCCCCTCGGTCCAGCTCAGCATTACTCCTCGGGAAGGCCAAAGAATGTTAGCAGGAGGGTAGGCAGACTGTCATGCTATTGCCTCCCAACCTCGTGAATTCTCCTCGAAACGGCTCTCCACCCCCGGTAGTCCTTCATTCACTCCTACCTTCCGACACTCTCATCTGTCAATAATTGCCGAGATATCGATTGGAAATACTTGATCTGGTAGAGATGGGAATCAATCGTCGAGTCCTGTGCCTGGATCCTTTGTTTCCGGAAGTCTCCAGTCGCTTTGTTTCTTTCTGTTAGCTGGGGGTGGGGAATCCCTTAGAATAGTAGGGGGGGTGGAAAACTATAGCTGCTGGAATTTGAGTTAACGTTATCATCCGAGCTAGGGCCCTGGGCCACCCTTTCTTCACACCCTCGTCGGTTAGGCACTAGGCCAATCCAACAGGTATTAGGACAGGAAAGCTTTACTATCCGAATGACTTTTCGGCAAGAACTATAGCCGGAGGAAAGAAAGATGCTAATCCAACGAGGGCGGATGATAATTGAAGGAACCTCCGTTTCGGTAACATCATTACCCCCGGCAATAAGATAATAAATCTATCTCCGTATCTCCCAAACTGTCTGGTGGATGGGACAGACGCGAGCAGCAGCAGAGACTCCAACCCAACTTCTCTTCCCATGCGCCCATCCTCACCCGTGCAGGGGTGTAGCATCCTATCTATAGAACTTCTCTTGCCATGCGACCAATGAAGGTAGGCTTCGGAGGGTCCTCGTTATTAGGTATGGGATTTTATTGGACTCGAACCGTGTAGACGCGAGCAGAGACTCCAGCAGAGACTCCTCACGGGGCCCTGGAGAACTTGGAGGATTATTGGGATGTTACGTATGGATGCGCTGAAAGGAAGGCCATCATCGTGCAGGAGCGATTCTATACGTAACATGCCAACAGTAATAGAAACCTCTTGATTAATCAGCTTGCTAGAATAGGGGGGGCCACCCATCTGCCCCGGCCTATTCGACCACCCATTCTACCGAACTATCGAGTCCGGGAAGCAGGGTGGAAAACTCTAGTTCCTGGGAAGCTCCCTTGTTACTCTAGCCCCCTACTATTCCCGGTAGGGGGGGCGAATAGTAGGGGCCTATTGCCATAGTAGGGGCTGAAGCACCGTGCAGGGTGGGTGGGAGGACGTGCCAGGGTCTTCCTCCTTAGAGCCAACTACCTGGCCCCCCCTGGGAGGTAGATTATTGTAGGGGCCCTCCCTCTATGCAGGGTGGTTATATTGATCACCCGGCACATCAGAATAATGGCAGTGTGCATTCATAGGGACTATAGTTAGGGGGAGTCTATCTCCGGCCGTATCAACCCATTACATTGCATTATTAGACGATGGTTCATTCATCACCATCATCCGAGTACCGGCGCCTGTTATGCCTTAAATAAGTTGATCCATGCCATCTATATCCACCCACCCACAATTGAATCTGGCCCTATCCAATCTATTGTTTGGCGTTCTACTATCTCACATTGTTCCATGTGCTTCGATTGAGTTCGTTACTCCTAAACTAAGGGGAATGCCTGCTACTCATATTAGTGTAAGTAGCCGGTAGAGGTAGGTTGGGCCACTACTCCCTGGGCAGATGTCCATTGGGCATTCGTAAACGGTTGGTTTTACCGTTCCCGCCCCCCGTAAATTGTCCACCTTAGCGGTTACGGCCTATTCTCCCACCCTGAAGTTATCCACGGTTCTCATTCTCAATCTTGCTGTGGGTTACCCAGGCCCATCCGCATTAGCCACCGCCTAGGGTTTGGCAGCTCCCGAATGGAGGTGGGTGGGAGGGAGTTATAGATGAGCTTCCAGACCTTTGCGGCTAGCAGGATTGAGGGCTAACCCCCTCGCGGGGGTGGGTGGATATAGGAATAGTTCCGGGTTGTGGCAAATTCCTTCGTTGTTACTTTATTGTGCTGGGAAGAGTTCTTCATTCGACCAGCCAGCCTAATAAGTGGTTGTGGTTGAACCACCTCCTCCCTCCTATCCTCAAGTTGGAAGTGTTTTACCGACCTCCCCCCTGCTATCGAAGTAGGAAGTGGTTGAACCAGTTGGAATTTACCCGCTCCGCCTTACTCCAACCTGGTCCAACGGCACCTCTCAATTCTC
This sequence comes from Cryptomeria japonica, assembly GCF_030272615.1. Taxonomy (NCBI): domain Eukaryota; kingdom Viridiplantae; phylum Streptophyta; class Pinopsida; order Cupressales; family Cupressaceae; genus Cryptomeria; species Cryptomeria japonica. The sequence goes on along the minus strand of NW_026729739.1, from coordinate 20,648 downwards.
TGACCACCTCAACTAGAATCCCCACCCAACCCATCGGGACTTATCTATGTCGAAAAGGGGTATATTCTGGTGTGGTAATGTTGGGTGTTGGTAGTGAAAGAATGAGATTGCCGATGAACCATGGACGTCACATTATCAATCTACATTTCAAGATTACTTGGTCAGCCGGTACCGACCAAGTGTCCCAATGCTTACTTAAAGCCGGACACGCTTATGCCGTCCTATTCGCCATTCGAGCCCCCGTACCCGCCCGGGCGACCTGGCGAGATAGAGCCCCGGCACTCGTTATCACCCCCGGGTGCAACTTAAGCCGCCCAAGTGTCCTATATTGTGATAGCCCTATCTGAGCAGGATACCATATTTTAGGCCGTTGCCAGGTGTCACTTACTCTCCCATGCGATAAATCTCCGTTCTTTGTTCGTGTATGGTCCGGCCCATCTCGTATGATATGTCTGCTCAGCTTAGTTCTATACGTAACATGTTTCCTATGCATGCAGGGGTGGGTGGGAGGACTATGCCGGGGAGGTTGGTAGGTAGTAGGTAGGTAGGTATCCGGGTAGATAGAGAGGTAGGTAGGTAGGGGCCTTCCCACCCCACCCTGATTAGCGGTAAGCCCCCGATAGCCCATACTACATGGGTTGGTTCTCC